>NC_081419.1:70979641-71167403 GCF_949786415.1 Peromyscus eremicus
TCTAGACAGGCAGGCCAATCAGAATAACACTTGAATATTCAGTAGAAATATTTAAAGCCAGAAAGGCCTAGAAAGTTGTATGTGAAGTTCTATAAGATCAACAACACAAAGCTTGACTATTATATACAGTAAAATTACCAATTACAGTTGGAGAAATAAAATCTTTCCACAATAAAACGTACTAAAGGAATTTATTTTCACTAAACTTTTAGTATGCTTTATTGAGGATGCTAGAAGTAATACTGAGTCTGAAGAGAAGAATAAACATATTCAAGAAGCCACAGAGGGATAAACAAGCAATACCAGGGAATTAATCAAAAGGTCTAGGAAAATATAAAACTAACAAAATGCCAAGAATGATTCCACATTTTGCTATCACAGCTCTGAACACTGATGTTTTCAATTCCCTAGGGAAAAGGCATTGACTAGTTGATTACACGAAAAAAAAAAATAGAATGTCTTCTTGCTGCCTCCAAGAAACCATCCGACCATCAAAGATAGACAGCACTTTAGGGCAAGTTGGAAAAGATTGTTGTGAGAAAACAGTAAGGAAACAAAAAATCATAGCTAGTCTGATATCTGACCAAATGGATTTCCAACTACAATTGGTCAGAAGAGAAAATGAAATCCACTTCACACTTGTTAAGGGAATAATCTACCAGGAGGCAATTATAATTATAAATATATATGCATTGAATACAGATTGCTCAGTTCTATAAATACTAGGAAGTAAGAAGCCCCAGATTAAGTTCAAATCAGTAATAGTAGGTAGCTTCAGTATTTCACTTTTATCAATAGATGTATCATCCAGACTAAATAAAGAAAAACAGAGAATATTAGAGTTAAATGACATCATACCCACATATTTGGACCTAACTAATATCTTCAGAACATTCTATCCAAATACTAAGTAATACACATTCTTGTCATCAGCTCATGGAACTTTCTCTAAAGTAAAACACATATTAGGGCAAGAAGCAAATTTCTAAAAATATGGGGAAAATTTAAATTAATTATGGTCTTTTATTAGACCACAGTGGACTAAAACTATGTATATGAGGAGCAAGATAAAACTGCAAAAGATAAACAGACTCATAAAGATGAAACAACACACTATTCAATGATGAATGGTCACTGAAGAAATCAGGAGGGATATTATAAAAGATCACAGAATTGAATAAAAATGTAAACACAAGATACCCAAATCAATGAGAGAAAATGAAAGCAGTCCTCAGAGGAAAGTGGAAAGTTTATAATCATATTGCCTACATAAAAAATGAGAGACAACCCAACTAAATAACTTAATGATGCACCTTAAGGCCTGTTAAGAACAATAACGAAGGAAACCACAGACAATGGATATGGAGAAATACTGTCAGAATAGAAATTAATAAAATGGAAATGTAAAAAATACAAACAATTAGTGAATTTGTTCATTGAAGAGGTAAACAAGATTGACACTTAGACAAAGTAACCAAAATATATAGAAAACACAAATTAATAAATTTAGAGATGTAAAGAGAGGCATCATAAGAGATTATAAATAAAATCTAAAAAATAAGGATATACTTTTAAAAACTATACTCCACTATATTGAAAAAATTAAAAGAATTGGATGAATTTCTAGATCATATGACCTATCAAAATTTAAGCAACATAAAATAAACCATTTAAACAGATAAATACCAATAACAATAATGTAAGTATAATAAAATACCTCCCAACTAAAAGAGCTCAGAATTCACTAAAGGATTTTACCAGATCTTGAAAGAAGAATATCAATATTATTCAAATTATTCCATAAAATTGAAAAGGGAATTAATGCTTCCAACTCTTTTTATGAAACCGGTATGTCCCTAATACCAAAATAAGATAGAGATACAATAAAAATTGGAAATTATTAATTAGCCCTCTTGATGAACATAGGTATAAAAATTATCAGTAAAATACTTGCAAACTAAGCTAAAGATCACATCAAGCTATCTTTCATCCTAACCAAGTTGGCTTTATTCCAGTGATGCATATATGGCTCAACATATGTAAATTAATAAATGTATTTCATCACACAAATGAACTAAAAATAGAAAGCTCATGATCACCTCATTAGATACAGTAAAAAATTTTTGTGAAATCCAACATCCCATTATGATAAAAGTCATGGGTGACTAGAAATGGGGTGAACACACTTTGAGATAATAAAGGACATATATAATAAAACATTTATCCAACATCATGCTAAAAGAAGAAAAACCTCAAAGCATTCCTACTAAGTTCAAGAACAACACAAGCTGTTTACTCTCTCTACACCTATTTTGCACGATCTTTCAGTCTTAGCCAGAGCTATAAGGAAAGGGAAGGAATTAAAAGAGATAAAGATGGGAAAAGAATAATTCCAAGTATCTCTCTTAGCAGACATTATAAGATCTAATACATAAGAGACCCCAAAGACTACACCCCAAATCTCCTAGAGTTGAAAAACACTTTCAGAAAAGTGATAGGATACGAAATTAACACAAACCAGATGCTTTCCTACATGTAATGATGAACACACTCAATCCCATTCACAGTACTCTCTCTACACATAAGAATACTCATGAATAATTTTAACCAAGGAAATGAAGACATCTACAGTGAAAACCAGAAGTCTTCAACAAAAGAAATTCAAGGAGACTCTAGAATAAACAAAGGCCTTCCATACACATGGATTGAAATAAAAATATTGTGACTATGCTGGACCTACCAAAAGCAAGCTACAGATTCAATGCAATTCTAATATAAATTCTAGGGTCCTTTGTTGTTGTTTATTTTTTGGCTCTTTTGAGGGCCTGCCACCCAGCTCCCAAATAAACCACGAGGAGGTTTATTCTTCATTATAAATGACCAGCCTTAGCTTGGCTTGTTTCTAGCCAACTTTCCTTAACTTTAAATTATCTCCATCTATCTTTTGCCTCTGGACTTTAATCAGTCTCTATTCCTATATAACTTTCTTTGTTTCTTACTCCATGCTTTGCTGTGTAGCTGGGTGGCTGACCCCTGATGTCCTCCTCCTTCTCTCACTCCTAGATCTCCCAGATTTCTCCTTCTATTTTTCCTTTCTGCCTGCCAGCCCTGATTATTTCTCTCTCCTGCCTCACTATTGGCTGTTTAGCTCTTTATTAGACCATCAGGTGTTTTGAACAGGCACAGTAACACAGATTCACAGAGTTAAACAAATGCAACATAAACAAAAGTAACACACCTTAAAATAATAGTCTACAACAGTCCTTCTTCATAGATATAAAAATACAATCTTAAGACTTATATTAAGGCACAAAGACCAAGGATAGCCAAAGAAATCCTGGGCAAAGAGAACACTTGGAAAGATAGCTGTAATACCTGATCTCAAGTTACAGTACAGACACAGAGCAATAAACACAGCTTAGTACCTGTACAACAACAGACATATAAACGAATGCAATAGAATATATAGCACAGATATAAGTTTACTTTTACCTGACTTTTATTAAAATCACCAAAAAATATATATTGGAGAAAAGGCAGATTGTTAACATGCTAAACCTAGGTTTTGGAAAACCTGGATTTCAACATGCAGAAGAATAAAAGTAGATCTTTATCTCTTACCCTGCACAAAACTCAACTGCAAGTGGAAGGATCAAAATCCAATACTCTGAAACTGATAGAAAAAAGTAGAGAGTATAATTAATTTATAAGCATACATTAGGTATTTCTGAATACAACAAGAAATAAGACCAACAAGAGACAAATTTGATTTCATGAAGACATTTCTACACCACAAATGAAACTGTCAGTTGAGTTTAGAGGCAGGCCATGGAAAAGGAGAAAATATTTTCCAGTTATACAGCTGATAAAAGGTTAGCACATAGAATATAAAAAGAACTCAAAAATAAATATCAAGAAAGAAAAGAGCCAAATTGGTAATGAGGTGTGAAACTGAACCAGAGAACCTTCAAAAGCAAATACAAATGGCTAGTCAATACTTTAAAGTGTTCAATATCATTAACCACCAAGGAAAGGCAGATTAAAACTACTTTAAGAATACATTTTATGCCAGTCAGGATGGTTATCATCAAGAATACAAATGACAATAAATGCTGGCATGAAGTAGGAAAAAGTGAACGTTTATACACTGTTGGTTGGAGTATAAATTAGTGTAGTTACTTTAGAAATCATGGATCATTCCCAAAGCTCTAGAAATGAAACTGGAAATCATGTAGCATTCTCTAAAATCTAGAGATAAACCTGACATATGATATAGGTATTACACTATGGGACTGTAGCAAAAGGACACTATGTCTTACTGGTAACAACACATCTATGTTCATGGCTGCTCTGTTCACAACAGCTAAGAAATGGAAGAAGCATAGATGTCCATCAATGGTGAATGAACAATGAAAATGTTTATATAACACTCCAAACAGGGAAAGCAGGAATGCTAACTACAGATTTTTGCCTCCTACTCCTTCTGTCTTCCAAATATCAGCCTCTGCTCAGTAGCAGACCACCTGCTGCAGCCTCTGCTCCTTCTTTGCTCCCATACCTAGCAGAACACATAGATCTTCCCCCAACAACTTTCCCCAGCACTCATCACTTTATCTAGTCCCCAATGCCACCAGGCATTCCCTGGCAACCCACAGGCCACTCCAGCCAGGGAATCAAGCAGCCTTCTGTGGATCTTTACCCCTCCCTCCTCTCTTCTACATCCAGTTCCTCAGTCTCAGTCCCAGTTCTGTAGTGTCTCATCTGCTATATCCTGTTGTTCACATCTTAGATGGTCTTATAATAAAAAACCCAGAGCCAGATATTTTGGGGTGAAAGCTGAAAGATCAGAGAAGCAGAGCAAGCCATAGCCAACCTCACCTTGTCAACTCTATGAATCCTCTGACTGAAAGCTTCTGAGTCCTCACCTGACAGGATCTCAGCTATACTTCTTTAGTTCCTGTTTCCTCATGCCTTATATACCTTTCTCCACTCTGCCATCTCTTCCTGGGATTAAAGGCATGTGTGCTTTCCAGTACTGGGATTCAAATTGTATGCCACCACTGCCTGGCTCTGTTTCCAGTGTGGCCTTGAACTCACAGAGATCCAGATGATCTCTGCCTCCTGAGTGATAGGATTAAGGGTGTGTGCCACTTCTGTCTGGCCTCTATGTCTAATCTAGTGGCTATCTCTGTCCTCTGATCCTCAAGGCAAACTTTATTAGGGTACACAATATATCACCACAGTAGCCTTTTCCTCTTCTCTGCCCCATCTTCAGCAGTTCATGCAGACCTTCTCCTCTAACCTTCCTCTCCACTCATTCTATTATCCCAGCCCCCAACTCAAGTAGTCACTCCCTGGGAACCTTCCAGTCAAGCCTATCAACAAGCAAATAGGCGAGCTTCAGATCTTCACTTTCCTTCCTCTCTTTCATATCCAATCTGCCAGTCTCACTCATAGCAATGTAGCAGACTTCCTGTTGTGGCTCACCTGCCCCTGTCCTCAGAGGACTAAGCAGCTCCTCGTGGAACACCCTGATTTCTTTGCTCCTATGGACCCATTCATACCATGACTTCTACTCATCCTTATTCTTAAGTATCAGCTTCCAATACCTAGAAACACATTTTAACCAGAAATCTCAGTGGTCACACCTAGGAGAATCCCAGAAGAATTCCCTATAAGACAACACACAGCTTCCACATTCTCCAAAGAGCAAGAAAACAACAAAAAGCAAGGAACAAAACACATGCCCAACAAAGACAAGAATAGATATCAGCACCTAGAATTCCAATCATCCCAAAACCAAATGTCTAGATATCAGTGTGAAAAAAAAACCAAGCAAATAGTAACAGCCAGGACAATATGTTTCCACTAGAGCCCAGAAACCTTACCACAGTAGGCCATGAGAACTGCAACATAGCTGAAGTATAAGACAAGGACCTCAAAATAGCCTTTATGAATATGATAGAGGTCCTTAAAGAAGGAATGAATAAAACCATTAAAGAAATCTATGAGCATACTAACAAAAAGTGGAAATAATAAGTAAAATAGTTCAAGACCTGAAAGTGGAAAACAAATCAACAAAGAAAACCCAAACTGAGGGAAATCTGGAAGTAGAAAATTTACAAACTCAAATGAGAAGCTCAGAGGTAAGCCTCACCTATAGAATACAAGAGATGGAAGAGAGAATCCCAGTCATTGAAGACTCAGTAAAGGAAACAGATACCTTGGCCAAAAAAGCTTCTGCATGGCAAAAGACACCATCTTTCAGACAAAGCAGCAGTCTACAGAATGGGAAAGATTTTTAACAATTTCACATCTGATAGAGGACTAATATCCAAACTATATAAAGAAGTGAAAAACTGGATATCAATAAAACAAATAACCCAATTAAAAGTGGTGTGCCGATCTAAAGAGCATTTTCAAAAATAGAAAGTAAGATGGCTGAGAAACACTTAAAGGAATGTTCAGCATCCCTAATCATTAGGGAAATACAAATCAAAACTATTTTGAGATTTCATCTTACACCTTTCAGAATGGCTGGAATCAACAGAACAAATGACAGCTCATGTAGGCAATGATGTGGAGTAAAAGGAACATTCATCCTTTTCCGATAGGAGTGCCAACCTCTACAGCTACTATTACAATCACTGTAGCAGTTCCTTGGGAAGATGGGAATTGACCTACATCAAGATCTAGCTATAACATTCTTGGGCATATACCCAAAGGTTCCTTATTCCTACCCCAGACACTTGATTAACCATGTTTATTATTGCTCTGTTCTTAATGGCCAGAAATTGGAATCAACCAAGATGTCTGTCAACAGTTGAATGGATAAAGAAAATGTGGTACATTTACATGATGGAATATTACTCAGCCATTAAAAAAAGAAATAATGGCAAATGGATGGAACTAGAAAAATAATCATCCTGAGTGAGGTAACACATATCTAGAGGATAGATATATTATGTATTCACTTATATGTGGATATTAGCTGTTACATCAATGATAAACATGATACAATCTGTAGAGCTACAGAAGTTAGGTGTAGAGTAATGAACTAATAGGAAGGGACAGATGTTCCTAGGAAAGGGAAATAGACTAGATAGGTATTGGTGGGAAGGTTGGAGACTAGAATGGGAAGATTAATCCAGCAGCAGGAGGAAACAGGGGGATGAGGGAGGGAACATGGGCAGAGGCAGCTACAATCAAGGGTCATTTGAATGACAGTATGGAAATCTAGAATAGTAAAAGCTTCCCAAAATATATACATATCTGAATGCAATCTGAATGAAATCAACAAATAAGAGGGGATACAGAGACTCAACTGCACATCTCTTGTCACCAAATAAAGCTTCCAGGACAGGAAATGTGTTACATCTAATTGAGTTATTGGCCAAAGGGGTCTCGTTGTTGCCAAGGCTATAGGTTTTTCTCCAAAAACTGATAGCAAGGCCCTATTGCTGAAGACAGCACATTGAACAAAAAGAAGTTGAGCTGGTGCCTACCTAGAGCCTTCATTCCTACCAGCTGGTGATCTTGGTACGAGAAGGTACTCTACATGCTACCAAAGGAGAAACTTAAACACCAACCCAGCTACAAACCTTTTGTCCTGCAATGGTTTCCTGCCTGTGAGATACACTGGTACAATGGCACAAAGCTTGGGGGATAACCAATCATTATCTGATTTGATTTAAGGCCCACTTCATGAGATGGAGCCCATGAATGATGTTGCTTGGGTGACTAAGAACTTAAGACTAGATGAACCAGGGACCTAAAGGAAAACCAAATACTACTGTTATACTAAAGAAATATAGCAATAAAGTGACTACTAATGCTATTCTGCTATATTCATAGATCAGTGTCTTCCTCAGCCATTCTCAGAGAAGCTTCCTCTCACAGCAAATGGGAACAAATACAGAGACCACAGACAGACAACATGCAGGGAGAGAGAGAGAGACCTCAGAAAAATCAGCCCTAAATGAAATGTTTCCATCAAATCCCTTCCCTGGAGGCTCAAGGAACCCTGTGAAGAGGAGACAAAAAGAGTCTAGAACCAGAGTAGATGGAGGACACCAAGGAAACAAGGCCTTTTAACAATAGTGGTACTGATGCACTGATGAATGACAAAGATTGAAGCAGCATGTACAGGATGTGCAATGGTCTGCAACAGACAGCATCCTAGAGCTGAAAGGAGAAGTGGACACATGCTCCCAGATTCTAACCCAGGAGCTTTCTCCAGTTGATAACCACTTGCAAATGAAAATTCAGTTTTCTTTAAGGGAGTCTCACTAGGGAAACAAACTACTCTTAAGGGTAGGCTGCATGCTCAACAGTAGATGTCTAAGGAAAATAAATGCAATGGGATTTTTTGAAGTTCCTTGTCTCATAATGTCTTGTCAGGACTCTCTCTCTTACATTGAATTTAAATTTTATTTTCATATTTATTTATTTTTACTGTGCAGGTCCTTTGCATGTATATTATGGCTCCAGTTTTGTGGTTTTCTGGGATTCTTAAGTGTGTGAACAAGTGTATCTCTGTGACTATATCTATTCTTGTTCCTTGGGCTCCTTTCTTTGTTTTTTCTCTATCCTGATATGTTTGTTTTTATTTTATCTTATTATATTTCATTTTCTTTTTTCTCTAGTTGCTTGTCTGTTTTCTAGCAAGAGACAGAATGGGCATGGATCCAGAGGAGAGGGTAAGTAGGAGGAATAAGAAGACTAGAGAGGGGGAAAACAGTAGTCAGGATATATTGGATGAAAAAAAAAATCTATTTTGATAAAAGAAGAAAGAAAAGAAATAACCAAACTTATTTTTGCATCATGTCAATCAAAAAGGAAGTAAGTTAAATGGAAGGAAAGTATTTTAAGGAATATTTCTAGAGAGGGTTTTTTTTTGGTGTGGTATGTTTTGTGTATATGTATGGATTATGAGTGTACATGCCTGTGTGTACATATGTGTAGATTGGAGATGAATATTAGGTGTCTTCCACTATTCTCTCTATCATAATTTAAGACAGTCTCCCACTGAACTGGAACTTGACATTTTGACTACACTGGCTGGCTAGAGAGTCTCTGGCACCCGCATCTTTCCTGCCCTGCCTCTCCCCCATCATCCAGTGCTAGGGTTACAGGTATGTGGTTCCACACCCAGCTTCTATATGAATTATAGAAACCTGAACTCAGGTCCTCAATTTTCACCGCAGGCACTTTACCCACTGAGCCGCCACCCAGCCCCTCCAGAAATCTGAATGCTGAGAATATTTAGACTTGTCTTTAGTTTAGCCTTTAGAACCCAGACTTAGAACATTGATAAACTGTAATGAGATGTGTCAAATGATGAAAGCCTCTTTGTTCATCAAAATAAAAGTGAAATTCTCTAATGACTCGTCACCTGTGGATGCCCTTGAAGATGTCATACCTCTGGGTTTTATTTCAAATGTTCTCTGCTCCTCCCTCCCCTTCCAAGTATGTTGTACTTTGTTTTTGTCTGTTACCCAAGGTGAAATCAGCTTTATTTCTATCCCCAACAACAACAACAACAACAACAAAAACACTTAAAAAATCTATCTATAAATCTGTGCTTCATTGAAGATTTGAGGTTCTTTTTGTACATTTTATAGATTGCTGGGATGTACTATGTCAGTTTAGCTAATGCTTGGAATCTACAAATCTTACTGTGAAAGTATGCAACAAGCAGGTAAAACACCCCTTCATTGTTAACAGATAAAATAAGAGCTTGCCCAAAGAAGAAGCTGAATATGACTCGAAGGTAGAGGTCTCTTAAAAGGTGAAGAGAAGCAGAAGTAACTGTCCTTTTGTTATGATAGACAGATGGTGGTAGGTACACAGAGAAGGTTCATGGGAATCCTGGCTCATCCTTGCTCGCTTGCCATATAGATTGACTCTGTTGTCATTGGATCTGTTGGCAGCTTTGTCAGAAAACTACTAGCCTACTAGCACACCCTTTAGCTTTCCAACTTGTCAATCAATCAACACAATTGGATGACCACATTCCTCAGTATTATTGGTATTGTAGTCTTGAGTATGAAATATAGAGGCCAGCTGGTGGGTTCAAGTGTGTATGCATGTGTGTGGTGGTGCATGCACATGTTTGCTCTATATTTCTGGAGAACTTTCAATCATTCAACAGTAGGTCACACATAAAAAAAAATTAGCTAAGCATTAGGCTAGATATGCTAGGAGTGTAGCTCCTGTTATCCTTTTAGTAAACAGTAGTGCTTGTTACAAATTTGTGCAACACATGAAAGTTAGTATGCACTATCCAGAAAGGAGCTAAATTCAGATAATAAAGGCCTATTTCTTATCCCTAGAAGCTGAGATGATGCCATGATATGGGGGAGACACTGTACTGAATTAGAGAAGAACCTGGCTCTATCGTGTTTTCTCTCTTACATGTGTGTCCTGCACAGGTAACACTGATAAAATTCAGCCTTGTTGGCTTGATCAAATGTGACAGATGACTTGCTGACTTTCATCTACTGGATGTCTTCCTCAGGACATCCATGCAAGTTAGCTTTCCTGAAGAAGTTTGCCATTTTCTGTTACTCAATCATATTCCTTCCCTACGACCTGTAACAGCTGTTCCTTCACCAATTACACCATTTCATCCTGATAAATTAAAAACTCTAATTAAATGCTATAATGAAACTATCAATCTATGTTGCTGAGGCAGAACTTTGATGTAATTAGTTATTGATACTGCAAAGCAGGTTTTTGTTAGAACGAAAGTAGGATGGGTAGCTGATTCTTGGATTCTCACAAGACACACAGTCACAGGTAGAGATACATAAGTGACTTATCTGATTGTGTCTCAAAGAAAGACATTTGGTTTTTTAATAGTGTCCATGGGTGCAATATAGTAATATTATTCTGAAATATTCAAAATGTTTCTCACTACTACCAATAAGGCCTACAGGAACAAAATAAGTATTTTCCTTTTGTTTGCCTTAGCAATAAATAATTCCATGAGTAGAATAATCGATTGAGAAATGAACAGAAATTGATGGAGGTAAAATGAAAACTTTTCTAGTTTGGATGAAGTCTCATTCCTTGTGAACTGTGATAGGGAAAACTGTAGCTATTAGCTTTTATTAACTTTGTAACTTTCCTTGTTGGTATTTACCAGACAAAGTATTCAGTAACTGTTCACAGAATGAATGCCTGAGTGTTTAGGGTAATTATATCAGGCAGACCAGCTGACGTTTTCACAGAATAGTATTAAAATAAAACACCAATAATAAAAACTATACATGCAAACATACATTTATTTTAATGACTAAAATTGAAAATGCCAAAAGTATAAACACATGAAAATTTATTAACACAGTAAGATTAGACTGCCATGTCCTTTGGGATATGTAACAAATGCCTGGCAATTGTGTTGTTTCCTGAGACTCAGTGATGGTGTTAACATGTTAATAGGGATGAAATTAGTTCATCTTTTATATAAATGCAATATTATATGAATAATTATTTGTTTGTTGAGTAAACATAATTATTTAGCATTGCAAGCATTTAATAAGTAGAAGAATTTTTTGAAAGCTTAGTTGTAAATTGTTTTTCTCTAGGAGTCAATGAAAACAATTTTGAGCCACCACTTAGGAACAATGGTTAATACTATTTAGTGGGTCTTCTAAAGAGAAAATGGCATCTTCCACTGCTGTGTATTCTTAAGGCTTGAAGAACCGCTACTACTATTGGCAAAGAGTGAAGTATTTCCTCCATTCCACATTCTGGAATATCAATGTTCACAGACTATCAATGGGCCAGGAATATGTATCATTGTCTTTAGAACCCAAGTGATGATGCATGTGCACATGAGTGGCAGAGTCAGTATCACATTTCTGTACTCTCTTAACATGGGTGAAAGAGAAGGCAAGTTCCTTGGTCCTACTCTGAGAGAGTAGAGTTAAGAACAGAAAACAACTAGGACATAAACCTTGCTCATGCATGTGCACAGCTCACAGGTAGTACACATAGACCTTTTCATAGAACGTCAAAGGCTTATATGCTCTGGAATGTTCAAAATATTTTGAAATAAAATGCAGTGATCTCTAATTTATAAGCTTTTAACTTCATCAAGTTATTTGCTGTACTTCCATATGAGAAAAAATTTTGATTCTTGTAAGGAAGAAGGTACAAAATGATGTAGAAGAAATTTCTGGATTGCATAATGCAAGAAACACGTATAGACAGATTCTAGTTTTAGTGACAGTTTCTTTGTAAAAGAACTTTTAAACTCTAATGGGAAAAAGGTACTGGATATGTTCCATTGATTTGGAAATAAATTATTTATTTAAAAAATTGAAATGAATTTTAGATATATGACTTAATTAGACACCAAAGGGCAAAATCAGAATGACCAGTTATTGGTACTGGGTATATTTTATAGATGGAAAAATTCTACTCAGGAAAACAAAGATTTCTCCCTAGAGGTAGTTCAGGGTATACCTCGAAGTATGTTGGAGAAATGTGCAACAGAAAAGAAAGCCTTTGTTGCAAGTTTTAAATTTTGAAAGAGATTTCCAGTTGAGTTCTATAGAATTGCTTGGAGGCAAAGAGATCAGCAAAATCAGAGGACTTTATTCTAATTTATGCTAATTTCTTCCTCTGACTTCAACTTTATGCTAATTTCCTTCCATATAACCTCACAGACTCTTTTTTTTCCTATTTCTTGGGTAAGTTTTAAAATATTAAACAATGTGTTTTTTTCCACCTCTCCTGATAATTCTATCCTCTTGAACTTTCTTATCCACACAGTGAGGACAGGCTAGCTGGCACCAATCTCTTCGTAGCTTTAGTTTAATGCCTGAAGCACTGAAGTAATGGAGGTAGTACCAAGCACTGAAAAAAGTTTGCGGTAATGTACTAATGTACTAAGACAGAGGAATGTGCTTCCTCCTCTCTGGCCTTTACTCACTGTACAGCCCTTCTCTTTGAGTCCATGACCACCTTCCCTCAAATAGATTCACCAAGTCAAACCAGGAAGAAGTAATATTGCTTGAAATGGCTGCCCATCACATCCAATGGGTCTTTCCAAAGCTTTGGAGGGACCCGGAATACCCAGAAGCTGAAAGATTCCTCCAGTGACAAGTATTGTACTCAGGAAGCAAAGACAGCCTGTAAGAGGGTCATGTGGAAGAATGTGAGTGTCACTAGGGCTACCTGTTCAGTCTGATGAACAAAAACCTTAACAGGATTAAAGACTTACTATTAGATGTTTATATGGAGAAATGGATAGAGAGAGGAGATAGACTCTTCAAATGAGACAGAGACATGGGGATACAGCTAGTCACGGGAATGTTCCCTGTATGTGACAGAGACCAAAGTTTGGGGTGTCCAGTGGGGATGCTGTGTGACAGCATCCTGTATGACCATCCTGTGGCAGCATCCTGACAGGTTCACCTGATGATTAATATTCAGACTAGGGGGTCCTGACTGCAAGCCTCTAGTAATAAAATCCCTAGAACACAAGTTATTTTAGGCAACAAGACTTGCCCACTTCCATTCATTGTGAGTTTGAAAAGGAAGAAAGGGTAAAAACCCAAGACTTAGTTCAGCATCCTATCAAGATCAGTAGGCCCTCTCTCAGCCAATCAAAACTACTCTTTTTTTTTTGTTCTGCAACATATAAAAAGCACAGACACTGTCTCCTTCTTGGAAGACCATTTTTAGGTCTGCTCTTAATTACTGAGAATATTTTCTTTTACTTAGCAATTTTTGCCTTCTCATTTCCTTATCTTTCCTGATCCAGGTACAAGGCCAAAGACGAAATAATCTGCAATAAAGTGGCACCAAAGAGAAGAGTCCCTACCTTGACAAGTCCAATCTACAACTTGGATGCTTCCCTAGAGAGAAGAGATGTGAAACATCAAATAAGGTGAGAATTCAAGAGTGGATGAAGCTTGAAAGATATGCTTCTATAGAAAGCAACAGCAGCAGCAGCAACAAAAAACCCAAATATTTATTTGTATAACTGAATTGTGAATGGAGGTAGTAACTACACAGAATAGTGGAAGAAATAACTTCCTTGTTCTTTGCTTTAGTTACAATGATTTAATATAGATATTTTTTAATACAAATGTACCTAGATGCCATTTGTAGAATTAAAGATTCTAGGTGGATAATTATAAATATGGTTTACCTCTTGTTTATATTTTACCAGAGGAACATGTAATTCTATCATACTCTTATGAATTGTCTATTACCACTATTAGGTTCTTGTTTTCTACTTTATTTTAATAATTCCATTAACTATGCACTGAATAATTTCTTTCAAAGTGGGAAAATCTAAAATAACAAATAAATAGTGCCATATCACAGTTTCAAGTCAAAAAATATAGACTTTGAAGATTAAAAAATTGAAGCATTTACACATTTTAGAAACACAGGAAAAATATACACTTTGGCTATTCTTCCATCATTAATATTTTAATGTTTCATGTACTTATGATTAGATCAAAGACCTAATAGAAATATTTTTTTTTTCAGCATGATGTCTTTTTATCTTACCCTAGAAGCTTTTCCAGGACTGATTGATTCTTTTCTGTTACCCCTACTCCTTTTCTTTTTTTGGTTACAATTTCCCTAACACACACACACACACACACACACACACACACACACACACACACACACAAAACTTCTTTTTTAGTTTCCATCTTAAAAGATGCTAACATTATAGACACTTTTATTTGAAAACCTTCTAATCTTACCATAATGTCTTTGTCTTTTATCCCAACTGAGGAAGAAGAATAAAAGGAAAATAACAAAATCCCATGAAGTCAGTGGGTGCATACAATATTAAGATATGGAAAAAAAATAGAGAAAATTTCCATCTCTTAATAGAACTTAACTCTAATTTTACTTCTGTTATTAATTTCCAGGAAGTATTTTGCAGCTAGTTTAAGTAAGAAGTGAGTTAATCTGTAGGAATGAGTATTTAATTTACATGAAGAACAAATTTCTGAAGTTTGAGCTCAGAATTTATCAACTGTTTCAACCTTAGTCTAATCCAATCTCTTTTTGCAGGTGAGAAATCTTTCTGTTTCCATGCAGGTTTACCCTACTTGTAAAAAACGAACTTAAACATTTTTCCTGCTCTAATAGGTATGGAGCACCCAATACTAAAATCCACTGTGCAATGGCATGCCTGTGATACAGGGACAAACAAAATCCCTTCCCTCAAGGAGCACAAGCTCTTACAGAAAAGATAAGACTTGTCCACATATAAAGATAATAAAAGCAGCAAATGATAAATTCCATAAGAGAGGTGCAGATAAATTGTTATGAGTGTGAAAGGCTAGGGAGATTACAGGACATAACAAGGTTTTAAAATAGATATAAGTTGTTTCCTTAAAATGGTAAATACAAAAAAAAAAAAAAAAAAACACGTCCATTTGTTCTGTATGGCTCTTGAGTATGTGAGACTATCTTAATCTTTTTTTTCTCTAGATTCCCATGAAGCTCTGTTAATGCCTTTATTTGATATAAAGTTTGTTGCATATTTGAGAAAGTCTTTTCCAAATTAACCGGGACCAATAATGGTGAGAAATTATTGTGCTCTACCTGGGAAATACCATTTTCATGTGCTGGGGTAGTTTGTGCTTTGCCAGGACATGACACGCATTAATGAAGCTCTGTTGTTTTATGTGTAAAGTATGTTAAGCTTGATGAGAACAGATGGGGAAATAACTTTTTGGAATATTGAACTACAAATCTCTCTCTCAAATCCAACTACCTAGTGAGGGAACTTTTATAATCCAGTTGTAAGATTTTCTTTGCTGAATGATGTTTATGAAAATTTTATAGTTGTGATTTGCTTATAGAACTTGAGGCATTATCAGGCATGGCATTTAAAGACCCTGAAGGCAGACGGTGTTAAAGTGTATGGAAAGAAAGCTTTTCCAACAGGAGACAGGTGTCATGTGTAGCTAGAGTTTTCCTTCCTGGCCCACAGTAAGGACAAATCTCTCTCACCTGCCAGTCCCACAGCCTCTCAGACCCGACCAAGTAAACACAGAGACTCATATTGCTTTCAAACTGTATGGCCGTGGCAGGCTTCTTGCTAACTGTTCTTATAGCTTAAATTAATCCATTTCTATAAATCTATACCTTGCCACGTGGCTCGTGGCTTACTGGCATCTTCATATGCTGTTTGTCATCGTGGCGGCTGGCAGTGTCTCTCTGACTCAGCCTTCCACTTCCCAGCTTTATTCTCCTCCTTGTCCCGCCTACACTTCCTGCCTAGCCAATGGCCAATCAGTGTTTTATTTATTGACTAATTAGCAACACATTTGCCATACAGAACATTCCACAGCAGTTGTGATTTGCTCTGATGGGCCATGAGTTCCTGCCTGGCTCACATCTTACTGTGCTTTCTTTTTATACCTATTGGTGTAATATACTAAAAATGAATTTCTTTTCGAGCAGAGAGATTTGGGGCTTAAAACTCAAGTTTGGCTGCTCTTATTTGTAGGTGTTATAATTAACACCACTTCAACTGTGTGATTAAAAGCTCCTCAAATCAGGTAAAGGAGGAATGGGAATTCATTTGCATCTATAATTGAGAAGGCCAGAGTTCAGATTTACATAGATGCAGACATGGGGGCTCAAAACTTTCCAGCACTCTAGGCAAAACTGCCCCCTCAGTTATTTCCTTTGCAGGCTTCAGTGATGCCAGAGATCCAATAAAAAGTGTGTGTGTGTGGGGGGGGGGCGCTCCTGCACTCCTCCTGAGATACACTCTGTCTGAACTAAAAGGAGTCTCAGGACCATCGTACCTCAACCAATCATAATAATGGGAGTTTCCATTTGTTCCCCAAGCTGGATGATGTATTCTCTTTCTGGATATTGGACTCATTTCCCATCTCAAGTTTATTGGTTGAGAACTGGGAAAAGTTATTGGATAATTAGAAGGAGAAAATAGTCTCTATTGCAATGTTCCTGAGGCCTAAGGAACTCTCTATTCACACAGAGTTACTAAGAATTCTAGAACAGTCCATGTTGAAAGCATTACGTTTATCTGTGTCTGTGTATGCAGAACAGTTGTAGAAAAATATAAATTCAAACAGTAATATTCTGAAAGGTTAGATGGTAAATTCATTATATTTATATCCACACAAAAAGATTCGAATTATAGTTTAGAAATATATCTGTATTTTGATGTATGAAAACATTATCATTCATATCTACTCCATAAGATTTTCAATAATTTTAACATTACATTTTTCCTTTGTATGGATTTTCTTACCATTCTAAAATTATCAACTCTAATTAAAATAGTATGTACCAACTGGCACACTCTTCTCTGGAGAAGACTATTTCTCCCACTCTCAGCATTCCTTATTTGTCTGTGGTTCTTTGCGTAGGGTTGATACTCCCTTGGCTTTCCCCGTCCATGTTAGCATGTCTACTTTTGTCCTTGTTCAACTCATTTCTAGGCAATCATTTAGTGATATTTAATGGATGTAGATTCTGACATTCCTAGAAGACACAATATCACAGCACACTCCATGATCTTCTGGATGTTACTGTCTTTCTGCTCTCTCTTCTGCAATGATGCTATAATTTTTGGTGAGGAGTTCTTGTATATATCCTTTGGGACTGGGTTTCATGTCTACGTACTTTGATTGGTAATGATTTTCTGCAATGGTCTCTGACTCAAGGAGGGATATATAGGAGGTTATAGTGGAAGGAAAGGGAAGAGGGAATGATGCAATTATATTATTATCTCAAAAAATGAAAGAAATAATTTAAAGATTGTAAGTATGTATCTCAATACTGCGTGGCTAGATCAAATCAAATAATGGTTACTAAGCTATAATTTGAAGGAAATCATTTGTTCTCAGTTGATTTGCATTAATAAAATAAACTTAAATATAACAGTTAATCTATACTAGTTTATTCCTAAAATATGCTAAGCATATACTGAGTTGTGCTATTGATTGTCCAGTAGCCAACCTACCAGGAAAGAGAACACAATACTCTCCCCCTATGACTTTCTTCTAGAAACTCAGCTTATAGTTTACTGTTTGTTTTCTTTTCATAAATATCTATAAAAGCAAAATTATGATAATGACAATAATAATAATAACAGAGCCTTTATTTTCTATTGTCCAGTCATGTTCCAGTTATAAGTATTTGTAGATGTCATCCAGTTTGAACCACATGACTCTCACATTCACTTATGTACTGATCACATGATGCTCAGTGAGAAAATACTAGCTTTTAAGAAATGGGATAAAAGTTTATGTTTTATTGCAGGGACAAGTGAATTGTTCCCAAGAGAGTGGGGGTAAAGGAATAGAGAATGGGCTATTCCAAAAATGAGATGTTTTCCCTAGCATAGTCTTATTTTGGTGCTAAGAACACTAAGAACTCAGCCTTATTACAAGTAGTGCCTGAGTGCTACATATAGAGTTCTGATGCAAAAGGGACTGTGAACACTTGGGAAACAAAACAAAACAACATCAACAAAACAAAACAAAATCATAAGAATGCCAGGACCTCTTCCTCAGGAAATAGTAAGGGACTTGATGTTTGCTTTCAAAATCAATACTATGCTTTGTGCAATAGATTCTGAACTCTATTCTCAAAGCAACAGTATTAGGAATTGAATGTTTTGTTTTCTACGTGGCAAGTTTATTTTGGGGGGAGGGGAGAGGGAATGAAGAGAAGGAGAAGAGAGAGAGAGAGAGAGAGAGAGAGAGAGAGAGAGAGAGAGAGAGAGAGAGATGGAGACAGAGGAAGAGAGAGAGACAGGTGTGCACTACCTTTGGCAAGTGGTGAGAGAGATGGGAGTTGAATCTTTTGGGAGGTATTTAGGGAATGAAGGTAGAGATTCCAGGAAAGTAGTAGTACTATGAGAAAAGGGACTGATGGAATGTGTTTCTTTCTGTTCTGCACATGTGGCCCTTTTTTCTGACCTTGGCACAAATTGAAACTACAATTTTCTCAAGATCTTTGTGCTGTATTCAACTCATGCTTAGAAATCTGTTTCCCATAACTTTCATACTTGATATTCAGGGATCAGGCAAACAAAAGCTCTTCTCAAATCCTCTCTGGCTGCCCAACCTACAGTAGCCACAGTTACTATATTTCATCAAATATAATTATCTTTTTCTACTTTGCTGACCACTCTTCATCATCTGATACTTTTTCTCATTTGTTGGTTTATTGCTTCATTTATTTTTAATCTGCTTCACACTAGGACAGTGATTCTATGGGTGGTTTCACCTCCTCAGGTAACATTTAGCAATGATAAGAGTGATTTTTAGTTTTATTATGGAAGGGATGCTAACTATCCTGCATTGGATTGATCAGTTCCTACAATAGAGGTTATGTGACCCAAATGTCCATAAAGTATGAGGCTTAGAAACTGTCAGAATAAAACAATAGGAGAGCAGGGACCATGTATGTCCTGTTCATATTCTATTCCCAGTGCCTAGACCAGTGCCAGGAATACTGTAGCATTAGTGAACACAAAGTAAATACATGTGTGATCAAAGATTAAGGCCTGGCTATGATCAAGATTCTGTAGTTTTTATTGAAGTACTTGTTGAATGTTATGCATGAAGCAATCTAAGTTGATGGCACTTGAGATTTGTGGAATAAAAATAAATATGACTTAGAAATGATAATCACCAGAAACACTTCTCCAACTTCACTTTGTATATAAAGAGCATCTGTGAACAATGCAAATGTAGGTCAACATGTTTGCATTTGAAGAAACATTCCTCTCCTAATGGAGCAGCTTGAATTCTATTCCCAGTGCCTAGACCAGTGCCAGGCATACTGTAGCATTAGTGAACACAAAGTAAATACATGTGTGATCAAAGACTAAGGCCTTGCTATGATCAAGATTCTGTAGTTTGGTTATCAGTAAGGTGTTTGGTTGTAGTTTGGTTATCTGTAGGTAGTTATCAGTAAGTACTTAAAACACCATACTACCTCAGTTCATGCTCCCTCCATCATTCTGTAGCTGGACGACCTTGCACAGTTTCCCAACCTTCTTTATTTTCCAGCTTCTTAATTGTGAATGTAGATGATAATGAATGAATCTTCCCCATGGGATTGTTCCAAACATTGTATGTGAGATAAAATATGTAAAGCACTTAAACAGAGCTTAGGAATCAACAAATACCATGCATGTTAAGTGTCTCCAAATATTAAAAGAAACCAGTTCTTGCTGTCTAGAGGACCCCTGGGATCTTCAATGATGGAAATATGATAAACAGCATAATCATTCACAGTGGAAAAACAGTGGTCTAGGACAATAATGATATTAGTATGCATGCAAATAATAATAAATGAGAATGATGATAAAAATCTTATATGAAAATATTGTAATCTCTTATCTCAACCTAAAAATCTGTCCTGCAGATTGCTTGAACACAGGTATCAGGCAATAAATTGAATTCTGGATCTTACCTGGCAGTTAAGCCTGAGAAGTGAGCTAATTTTGAAAACCAGTTAGCACCATGTACTCTCATATGGGGAGGGAGTGAGGCTCCCTACTGCTTGATCTCTGGTCCTAACTTCTTTAGATCTTCCTGTACTGCCTTTTGGCAGGTGGACAAAATCAATAGGAAATAATAGGTGGGAAATGGTTGTGTTCCTTGGAGGAATTTTTGAGATAAACGGGAGGCCTTGTAGTTATTATATGACTAATGAATGCTGTTTTCCCTCACTGCACTCAAATGTAGGCAGTGCTATTGAACCTGGCCTTGGCCAACTACTGTATTGATTTCCTTTTGTGATTTTAGATTTTCTTCTCAAGTAACCTTAACTAAAGACTTGAAATAGCAGAACCAATTCAAATTAGACAAAGTGTGCACTGGACCTCAGACTCAGATTTTAACTGATAATTTTGGTAAAATCTTAGGTTGGATTTTCTTATTTATTTAATTTCTTATGTCTGATTGCTATTTTTGCTTGTAATAGTCTTTTAATGATGCACCATTAATATGTAGTAAATTATCTTTCCCTTCTAAACAACACCGCTGAAATATAATTTACATTATCATAACATTTACCCACTTATTTGTTGTTAGTGTGTTTAAAGAATCATATAGCCACCACTGCATTCTAATTCTGGAATAATTTAATGATAGTAGAGTCAAATCTTTTGCATATCATCATTTCTTTTTCATTTTCCCTTTAAGCTTCAGACAAATATAATTCTGTAGCCTGTCTAGATCAATGTATTTATTCTGGACACTTTCATATAAGTAAAATCACACTATATGATACTATATGCACTGAACTTATTTTGTTGCTTCTAAGTCATAAAGTAAGTTAGTGATATCTGTGAATATAGGGCCACTAAGCAATTGTATTACAATGAAGAAGACTATCTGTGTGTGTATGTGTGTGCACAAACATGTATATATGAGTGAATTATACACACTCAGAATAAAGAGTGATGGTTTATATATGTGCACTGTTTCTTGGTTTAAAAGCTGAGAAATTCAGATAACTTTTACATAAAATTTTAGGAAGTCTTAGTGTTGAAATAGTGAGGAGTTCAATTCAGAGTTTTATTTTGTTTACTAAAGATAGAATTATTAGTTTAGTATCTGATTTATCTCACTTGAACATTACTTAAACATTAGAGTGAAGCTAACAACCAATAAATACGTATCCATATCAATATCTATGATTCAATGTGATAAAATGACTATAGCAAAAACATAAACAGAGTTCTAGTATAAGGTAGGTTTGTGTTGCATAAAAAGAGAAGAATTTTACATACTATGAACTGTAAATTATGGTCACCCATGTGGGCTCCGGTTTGGCTTCTGAACATAAATTATGGATGGAAGACAGAGATCTGAGATATGTAAATAATTTCAAATCAGCTCTAATAATTGTCCCATTTGGACTAAGACATTTTAATTAGTATGTATATCAAATATAAATCCAATAAACAAAACAAAGTTGTGATGTAACCATCTAAAAGTGTTCTTAAATCTTATGATTTGATTTACAATGTAGGGATTTAATCTTAGCCAATAGTATTTAAAAGTCATTCTTTATAAATAGTTTAAAGGTATTAATTCATCCTACAGAATTTAAGTGGCACAATAATGTCATTTACCTAACTCTAGTGACAATGCTAAATGGTCTCACTTGTTTCACACACAACTGCATTGATTTTGAAGAAAAAATATATAAAGGCATATAATAGATCTACAGATGTAAATTTAAAAGCGACAGCCTACAGAATGGGAAAAGATCTTCACCAATCCCACATCTGACAGAGGACTGATATCCAGAATATATAAGGAACTCAAGAAATTAGACATCAAAATGCCCAACAGTCCAATTAAGAAATGGGCTATAGAACTAAACAGAGAATTCTCAACAGAGGAAACTCAAATGGCTGAAAGACATTTAAGGAATTGCTCAACATCCCTAATCATCAGGGAAATGCAAATCAAAACAACTCTGAGATACCACCTTACGCCTGTCAGAATGGCTAAGATCAAAAACACTGAAGACACCTTATGCTGGAGAGGATGTGGAGCTAGGGGAACTCTCCTCCACTGCTGGTGGGAATGCAAGCTTGTACAACCACTTTGGAAATCAATATGGCGATTTCTTAGAAAATTGGGAATCCATCTCCCCCAAGATCCAGCTATACCACTCTTGGGCATATACCCAAGGAATGCTCAACCACACCACAAGAGCACTTGTTCAGCTATGTTCATATCAGCGTTGTTTGTAATAGCCAGAACATGGAAACAACCTAGATGCCCTTCAACTGAAGAATGGATAAACAAAATGTGGTACATATACACAATGGAATACTACTCAGCAGAGAAAAACAATGACATCATGAGGTTTGCAGACAAATGGATGGATCTAGAAAAAATCATCCTGAGTGAGGTATCCCAGACTCAGAAAGACAAACATGGTATGTACTCACTCATAACAGGATACTAGATGTGGAACAAGGATGACTGGACTGCTACTCACATCACCAGGCAGGCTACCTGGAAAACAGGACCCCAAGAAAGACACAGGGATCGCCCAAGGACAGAGAAATGGAATGAGATCTACATGAACAGCCTGGACATGAGTGGGGGTAGTGAAGGGCGAGGGTCGAGGGAAAGAGAGCTTGGGTGAGTGGGAGATCCCAGCTGGATCAACAACAGAGAGGGAGAACAAGGAATAGGAGACCATGGTAAATGAAGACCACATGAGAATAGGAAGAAACAAAGTGCTAGAGAGGCCCACAGAAATCCACAAAGATACCCCCACAACAGACTGCTGGCAATGGTCGAGAGACAGTCCGAACTGACCTACTCTGGTGATGGGATGGCCAAACACCCTAATTGTCGTGCTAGAAACCTCATCCAACTACTGAGGGATCTGGATGCAGAGATCCATGACTAGGCCCCAGGTGGATCTCTGGGAGTCCAATTAACGAGAATGAGGAGGGTTTATATGAGCGAGAATTGTTGAGACTAAGGTCGGATAAAGCACAGAGACAAATAGCCAAACGAATGGAAACACATGAAATATGAACCAATGGCTGAGGGGTCACCAACTGGATCAGGCCCTCTGAGTGGGTGAGACAGTTGATTGGCCTGATCTGTTTGGGAGGCATCCAGGCAGTGGGACCGGGTCCTGTGCTCATTGCATGAGTTGGCTGTTTGAAACCTGGGGCCTATGCAGGGTCCCTTGGCTCGGCATGGGAGGAGGGGACTGGACCTACCTGGACTGAGTCCACCAGGTTGATCTCAGTCTGTAGGGAAGGCATTGCCCTGGAGGAGATTGGAATGGGGGGCAGGCTGGGGGGAAGGTGAGGGGGGCGGGAGGGGGGAGAACAAGGGAATCTGTGGCTGATATGTAGAACTGAATTGTATTGCAAAATAAAAATAAAAAAAAAACAAATAAAATTGTCTTTTGTGAAACAGAGCATTTTCTCTTAAGGAAATATCTGTGACTCAATTACTTTTTTTCAGTAAGTGGAAGAATTAGTGAAATAGTTGAAAAAAAAAATGTTTCAAAGCTCAGAAGTCAGTGGCTAGCCTCTGATAGTTGATAAGCTACTGGCCAAATAAGACTGTTTTCTATTATTTGTTATTTTGTATTATTTAAACTATTTTTAAATTTGATTTAAAAATTTGTTGATTATACTCTTCTCCTTCCCCAAGTCCTTTCAGATTCTTTTCCCCTCCCTACTCACCCAGCTTTAAGTTCTTTCTCAGCAAACAAAGAAAAACCCAATACAATAACAAAACATCCCCCAAATAAGAAAACAAAATAAAACCACAGCTAAGAAGAAAATAAAAATAAGCAAACCACCAAACCATAACCAATAAGAGCACACACAGACACAGACAGACAGACAGACACACACACACACACATACACACATACACACGCACACGCACATGCACACACACACACAAAAAAACAACAGCAAAAATAAGACTGTGGCATCCATAACATACTGGTCAACTACTGCTGACATGAGGCCTGTCCTGGACTGGTTGATATACCCAGTGTCACTCTACTGGACAAAAACTGATTTTTCCCTCTTCCAAAAGATATAAGAGTGACAGTTCAGTTGTTAACCTGACTTCGAAGTAGCATGGATGGCTTAAATGTGTTACCCTGAAAAGAAAACCATGTCTCTGCCATAAACATTTTTCATGACCAGGAGGGGAAAATGGGCTAATTACATGTGAGATTATCTCTGGCACACAATAGGCTCGGCCATTTGAGCCAATTTTCCACGCCCCTTCGAGTTTCCTCTAGGGTATCCTTCCTTAAAGACCTGTCTTATCTAGAAACTTGCAGTAAAGCACGGCTGGTCCTCAGTATCCACAAAGGACTACTTCCCAGACACTCTTAAGTACACAGATTATTTGTAAATAAAATGATACAGTTCTTCATATAACCTATGTATCTTCACACATATTTAAAATTATCATATTAATTGTAATGCCTACTACAATGTAAAATTGGTACACATAAATATATCATTTTTAGAGAATCATGGCATGAAAAACATCAATATTTCTCTATATATTCATTTTCCCCTTAATATTTGATCTGCATTTGGTTCAATATATGGCTGTCAAACCCACAGGAATAGATGGCTAACTCTGTATTTATTAAGGCCCATCAGAAAATTCTTTCAAAGGTGCATCCATTAAAATCTGAGCTTTCTGTGTTAAATATCTAGAGAGGCACCTTGGTAGCAATTGTCTTGGCCATGGTTATGGAGTTCATGAATTCAAGATTCTTTGTAGCATATCTACTTAACCTCATCCTCAAGGCCGCTTAAAAAACCTGGCTATGTTTCCAGACTTTCTTGTTAACTATAGATCTCTCTAGGATCTCCTATGTGGTGAACTCTCTTGGTTGCTTCTACACAACCTCACTCTCCCCGGGTCACTGAGACACCTTTTCTCAGGGTCAGCACCTTTAATATGATACTTCTCAAATTTTCTCGCCGCAGTACCTAGCACCAAAGATGAGTATGGAGATGTATTTTTAATTTCGAGTGAGAGAGAGAAACTGGAAAGGTGATCTTAATGATGCTTGAATGTGTGTTTCAAAGCCTGATTTTTTTAATGATTATGGCAATTCACCTTATAAATTCACATCACAAGTTCACTTTAGCACACTCGCTAAATTGCTAAATAACACAACACACAATCTTAGAATGTAATGCTAGTAATACCTTAATGTAAAATCTATTGCTATTTACATTAAAGTGACTCATAAAGATCCTACACAAAATATTACCCTTAAATAATTGGGAAAAAGAAATTGCTCAGGAAATTTGTTAACTTTACCCAGTAGTTTCTTCTACTTTATTGTTGATTCTTCCCTTAGCTTCATATCTTCCACTGCTTCAAGGTAAAAGGAATGTGTGATGAGAAAAGTTGTCTTATCAGGTATTCTGGCTGGTTAGCACAGTTGCCTGAAATACTAGCTCAGGGGCCAGGAATTTTGCATTTTTAATGTAGTTTTACTTTTAATGTAATACCTTCATCTTATCTCTTCCCTCTTTAAAACTGCCTGTGAGGACCAACTGAGTAAATTCACAATTAGCACTGCTGTCAAATGCAATTTCCCCAGAACAGGCAGTCACGAAACAGGATGTGGAAGACACATCTTTGAACATGGTTTGAGAAGTGAACTACTTCATATTTTTATAAATAGTACAGAGGTTGGAACTTCACACAAAATAAGAAAATAAATCTGAAAAAAACAGGATGTAGTTAAAT
Source organism: Peromyscus eremicus (assembly GCF_949786415.1). Lineage (NCBI taxonomy): Eukaryota > Metazoa > Chordata > Mammalia > Rodentia > Cricetidae > Peromyscus > Peromyscus eremicus. Next base: position 71,005,918 of record NC_081419.1, read on the forward strand.
CAATATTGGTTGTTTAGAGTGAAAATGTTTTATGGATGGTAGTAAAGTGTTTTAGGATCTTGAGGGAGGAAATGTAGGTATAAAAGTGGAATAAATTACTATGATTTAATCACAGTAAATAACCAAAATACTGTTAGTGGATTTATGGTGTCATAGAGCAAACTCTTATTAAATAGAGAACATGTGAATGATTCAACAGTGATGGATTCCTTATTCTGATTCTTTCTTGCATATGGGTCCATTTAAAAATGATCTGTTTGTCTCAAACAATACATTTTTATTTAAGGGGCTCCATCGGATTTTGAATTATCCATTGAAATGCCTCATTTACCTGTGTTACTCACACAGTTGGTGATTTTCACTGAATTTACTGGGGACTGTGGTTTGTCCATCCAGGGCTCTGCCTGCAACCTCATGGCTCTATTTGATTCCAATGTGCTTTGAGGTGGTGATTACAACTATAATTTTGTGTGAAGGGATGTAAGCCACTGATCTTCAGAGCACTAAAGAAAGAAGGATGGCATGTTGGGAATATCAGTATTCCATGAGCTAAAAGCAAAGCAACAGGGAGAGTAAAAGATGTAGACAAGCCCTGGAACATAATTTTAGACAGCAATGAGGTGAAATCAAGAAATGCTGGAGTTTAGAATGCAGGAGAATTGGAGAACACTAGTGTTGAGCACTCACTGGCATAGTACCAGAAGAGAACTATCACCCCTTCCCTGAGGGGAGATGAACAAATGAAAGACAAGAATCTCAAGAGAAGAACCTAGCACCTTGCAAAAATAATGGTTTTAAGATATTTTCCCCTTTCAGCTAGCCTTTGGATGCTAAAGCCTTGATGTTAAGACATAGACAGGGTAGGTTTGTCTTAGTACATAGTGATAGTTGACTCTGGTTATCAACATGACTGAATCTAGATACAGCTAAGAGAGACCTCCAGGCATACCTGTTGAGGGATTTCCTTGAATATGTTTACTACATTGGGAAGACCCACCTTGAATATGATAGGAGCCATTTAGTAGAGGTCCAGATATAAGGAAGCCTGAGGAAAAAGTATTTTGCTTATGGTGCATATATTTTCATCATGTTGCCATGGTGAGTTCATCTACCCTGTTCAATAATTCATACACCATTTCTTTACTTTCTTTCTTTCTTTCTTTTTTTTTTTTTTTTTTTTTTTTTTTTTTTTTTTTTTTTTTTTTTTTTTTTTGCTTCTGCTACTCCATTGCTATTGCCAGCATCCACTAACATGGGCATGCAGACTGTTTAGCCTTCCAATGAAGACTGAAGACAAATAGCTCTCCAGAAATCTTCCAGGCCTTCAGTAGCAGGTTGGGACTGCTGAGGCATCTAGCCTCATGGACTAAGCAGGTACCAGGCTCTCATCTTCTCCTGTTTGGAGGTCATCATTGATGGACTACCCAGACCATATCATGTAAACCTCTCTAATAAATCCCCTATTAATACACATTCATTTTATCCTTTCTTTTTCTCTAACAAACCCAAATATACAGGTCTCTTATCTAATGTATATATGTGACAAAGTTTAACATTGCCATTAGCAAGAAAGACAACCCATTTCTATGATCCTTCTCACCAAAATATATGCAGAAGTCCTTTTTGACAATTTTGAATTCTGAAACTGTTTTAAACCTTATTTATCTCTTTTATCCCATGTTGTAATAGTTTGCCAAAATCATTGAAAAGGATGAAGCTGTTAAGTAATAATCAGAGGTAATTTTAGTTGTGAATGTGCATGTCTGTGTGTATTTTCAAATAATTTATCTAAAGAGGTACAAAGTATTAAGAAGATGAGCACAGAGAAGGTAGTGATAAATTGCAACATGGTTACTCTTTGATGAATATCACATCCACATTTTCAGTAAACTTTATATTTTCCTCACATGAAATATTTTCTTTGTCAGACTGACTGTATGTAAGACTGAACTCATCAGCTGAATATGTAAGAGCATGAGTCAGGGTTCTAGCCAGAGACGGAGAACCAGTAGGTGTTATCAATGAAATGATTCAATATTAGTAAATGGCTTCAATATTCCACTCAGACCTTTACAAAAGCCATCTAGGCTAAAAAAAAAAAAAAAACAAAGCAAGAAACTTCAAAACAGAATTATACCACTGTTCAAGCAGATTAAACAAATCCAACAGAAAGTAAATTCAGATTCTTCTCAGCAGATTATGGGAGCCTAGTTAAAATAAAGGAAAGTGTCCAAAATAGGGACACAAAGAAAGTCTTAATGTACTATAAAGTGACAGAAATAATTTTATGTCTCTCTTCATATATTTATGAGATAAAAATTAATATCTAGAGCCACCACTTGCCAAACATCTAGATGACCAGTGGGCTACTGAAGAAATCAAGGGGAAAATTAAATTCATAGAGATACAAATAACAAATAAACATTTGTAAAAGTTTTCCACATCTTTCACCATCAGGGAAATGCAAACTAAAATTACTTTAGGATTCCATTTCACCCTGGTCGGAGTGGCTGTGATCAAGAAAACCAATGACAAAAAAATATGTCTGAGGATTTGGAGAAAGAGGACCCCCTTATTCACTGCTTGGCGGGGAGAATATAAACCTGTGTAGTCACTGTGAAAATCAGTATGGAAGTTTCTCAAAACACTGAAAACAGAAATACCATATGACTGAATATTATTCCATTCTTGAATATATACCCAAATGAGTAAGTCAACATATCACTGAAATGCAGCCATATCACAATATCTAACAAATAGAACAATCTAGATATTCATCAGTAGATGAAATGATTAAAATATGATACACATACAAAATAGAACTTTTGGTGCTGCAAGAAAATGGATGAAATTGGATGGAAATCATCATATTGAACAAAATAAGCCATTCAGAAAGACATGGTGAATGTTTCCCTCACACATGTAGTCTGAACTTAAATATATTCATATGGAAATATGTGGGGGGCAGGGTTGTTAAAGTAGAAAATGGACCATGGAAGGAGAGCAAAACATCTTAAGGGAAGGGAGAAAAAAATAATGAGCCAAATTTGAGGAAGGAAATGGAGAAGGATAAGGACAAAGCATAATATCTGTGATCTTTGAGAATCCCATAATAGATCCCATTGGATTGGCATGCTAATTTTAAATTTCTTACTTTATTTTTTAAGAAAGCTTTTTTTAAAAAAAATTTTACATACCAATCCCAGTTCCCCCTCCCTCCCTTTCTCCTCCCCCCCAGTCTCCCCCATCCCACCTCCCTTCCATTCCTCAGCTGGGGTAATGCCTCCCTTGGGGGCTCAACAAAGTCTGGCATACTGTTGAGGCAGGTCCAAGCCCCTCTTTCCTGTGTCAATGCTGAGCAAGGTATCCAAACCCTAGGGAATGTGTTCCAAAAGCCATTTCATGCACCCTGGATAAGTCCTGGTCCCACTGCCAGGAGCTCCCCAAATAGATCTAGCCACATAACTGTCACCCACATTCAGAGGGCCGAGTTTGGTCCCATGCATGTTCCCTATGAGTCTATGAGCTCCCACCAGCTTGAGTCAGCTGTCTCTCTGGTTTTTCCCATCATGATCTTGACCTCACTTGCTCCTGTGATTCCCTCATCACTTCTTCAACTGAAGTCTAGGAGCTCAGTCCAGTGCTTGGTTGTGGAACACTGCATCTGCTTCCATCAGTTACTGGATGTAGATTCTATGATGACAATTAGAGTAGTCACTAATCTGATTATAGGGGAAGGTAAGTTCAGGCACTCTCTCCATTATTGCTAGGAGTCCTACCTGGTTTCATCCTTATGTATTCCTGGAGATTTCCTGCAATGATAAGTATGAATGAGTCCTTTGGTGGGAAGAAAGATCTACTGTTTTTTTTATCTAACAAAATGTTTATTGACCTAATCATTAAGTACAACATTTCAGAATTGCCTTGTATATATATAAATTACATCTATTAGGTCTTAAAAATTACTCTTTATTTAACTGAAAGCTAAGATTGGGAACACATTTGACAATTTATTTTTTAGCATAGTCCTGAATTATATTCTATGGTGATGATGATGATGGTGATGATGATGATGATGATGATGAGTTCAATGATAACCTTTGTGTCAGAGTTGAACTTCATCCAGTTTGATACTGGTGACCTTTTCTCTGATGATTCAGTTAAGATAGTCCTTAATACATGAAACTATAAATGCTCACATTTTAGTCTCAAAATCATAAAACATGTTTGTTAAATGCCTTTCAGAAATTCTAGTGCACTTAACTTTAGTATTTCCATGCACTTGACCTCAAAGCATACTAATAAAGCAGTAGTTTCACTTATTTTCTAATTATGAATCAACTAGATCTCAAGCTATTTTTACATACACTGACAGACCCAAGTTTTTTTTCAAATAAGCAATGTGCTGATTTAGCAGCACTCATAAAAATAAATTATGAAAAATATTTTTAACTCGGATTATAAGGTCAGCCATTCTACAACAGGGAGAGTACTTGTTCATCCTTAAGAGATAGTGAGAAAGAGGTTGTTGCACATAGCTCTTCAGTCTGTCCTCAGAAATGCTGGAGACGCAGCTGTGATTTGGGATTAAATAAGTAAAGGCACCAGCTTCACTGTGAGTTGGTGAAGATGTCAGTACCAACCATGAAAAATAGCGGCTCTAAATTTCAAACTCTTAAAACAGACGTTAGAAAATGTCAATTCTGTGAGCAATTGATTGCACCACAGTGCTTTACCTGATACACTTGAGTCAGTCTGTTCTGGCATCACTGAAGTTATGAAATTTTCAAAGTAAATCTGCATTATTTATGGCAAAGGACACACCTGCATTATTATTATTTTTTTCTGCCATGCTCTGAAATAAATCAAACTCCCTTATACTCCGAGTCAATAATAGCCTTATTATCTTTCGATCATCAATTCTCACTACAGCACCTGGAAAAAAAATAGCAAAACAGTGCTTTTCCCTTGCTTGCTTTTCTGTGTAGTTTGGAGGCATTTAAAATCAGTGCATCACGATGGATCCAATGTTGGTCTGGCTAGTGATGGCTGAGCCATGGCACTGTGGTTAAAATTCTGACAGAAAGGTGAATGGGGGAAGATTACTGGATCCTCAGCATTTAAATAAGTACTTCTGGCCCAGAGGCTACTTTTGGAACTGGGGTCAATAGACAAATATGACTTCATCATCCTCATCCTCAGATCCTCTCTCTTTGTGATAGTCTATAGTGAGCATTGTTTTCATGAATATGTTGTTAGTTTCTCTCTAAAAAGATCAGGCTCAGGGGAAATTATTTGTTAAGGGATTAACTAAGAGTCATGAATCAATGAGTCCTCATATTACTAATAGTGTTGAACTCCAATGATCTCCTATGTGTGTAACAGTAACGCCCGCGTTACTGTCACCCATTCACCATGTCCGAGCGAGGGGCTGTGGATTAAAAAATAAGGGACAAGAGACAGCGGGTCATTTGCCTCAGCTGAATGCCAAATGCCAAATGCCGTTTATTGAAAGAGGGAGGAAACCTTAAATACAGGCTTACAGCACAATGGCGGATCCCCGGAGGGCAGAAGTTTGCTACTGAATGTTCTACATTCTTGCATCTAAGCTGTTAACGCCCAATATGCAGGATACACAAACAAGGAACTTCCCTAAAGCATTCAGGAGGGTGGATACCGGCAGGGAATTAGCATAGGGAGGACATCTGGTCAAGGTCAGCAAGCAGGCAACGGCTTTACTCAATATGGGAGGAGACCAGGGCCCTACATATGTGCCACCAGGTTTAGTGAGGTTAGGAAATTTTCCTATAGTCTGACCCATTAGGAATATATTGATGACTTGGACACAGCTCTAACTTTGGCCTTGATCTCCATAGTATATTACATTGTGAACATGACTTTCTGTTGTGTATCTTCTGCCTTCTGTTTTTATCTTGCTTTGTTTGAAGTTGCTATCTTCTATCAGCTCTCAAAATACATGGTAAAAGTTACTTCTTAGAAGTCCTTTTTTTGCCCAAAATTTTGATCACCTGTTAATTCCATGGGTCCTCAGGATCCCAAGCTAAACTCCACTATGATATTGGTTTCTTGTGTTCCCTATGACACTCTAAGAACTACAAATATAACAGACTTTATTTTCTATGCTAAGTCTCCAGGGCATATCAGATTCCCTGGTCCAAAGTAGATACTACAGTTGTCAATCAAAAGACATGGGTTAGCAACACCATGATCCATAATCAGCTTTTTCATTTGGTTAAGGGCATCATTCACTATTGTAGTAAATACCATGATATATTTAATGTTTTTCATTTAAAATACATGCTTCTTCTGTTTTATTTCCTAGATTTTAAAAATACCTTTTTGATTGTTTGAGAATTTCATACATGAATAAAATGTGTTTTGTCAAGTCCACTCCTCACTACTTACCTACAACCCCTCCCCTATACCCTACCATTTTTCCTTCCTAACTTCATGTGCTATTTTTAAAAAGCTTACTATTGCCAGTATGTGTATAGGCATAGGGCCATCATCTGTATGTGGGTACCTTCTCAGGGGCTTCATCCTTGAAGAAAATTGTCTCCCTCCCTCCCAACAGTATTATTGTTAGTAGCATCTCAGATAGGTGTGGAACTTCTTAAGTGCTGGGATTTTAGTGGGTTTGGTCTTGTGTATGTCATTGGAAGGCAGTCACAGCAGCTTTGCGTTCATGTTTGAAGTAGCCCTGACATGTCCAGAAAACATAGTTTTACATCTTCCCCTACTCCTGGCTCTTATAATCATTCTTTCCCCTCTTTCATAGTGATCCATGAGCCTTGAGTAAAGATTTATGATATAGGTGTCCCATCTAGGTATGAGCTAAGCAAATGCTCTACCACTGAACTACATTCCCAGACATTTTCTAGCTATCTTGATCTTTCTGTAAAGTTTTGCTAATTTCCTATAAGGGAATCAAATGAATGCCCAACTCAAATATAGCCAACATGGTTATTAATAATTTTGTGATACTAGATCATGGAGGTAATTTTTTTTGGGGGGGGGGTGTTTCGAGACAGGGTTTCTCTGTGTAGCTTTGCGCCTTTCCTGGAACTCACTTGGTAGCCCAGGCTGACCTCAAACTCACAGAGATCCCCCGGCCTCTGCCTCCCGAGTGCTGGGATTAAAGGCGTGCGCCACCACCACCCGGTGGAGATACGTATTTACCAAAGAAATGTTTTTTTCTTATTCAGCCCAAACTTACAAAGTCAGCTTTCAGATTCTCATCACTGCTGTTTCCTTCTCAAGCTACATCTTCTCTCTTCCATGAAGTCCCCATTGGTGACACAACACAAAGACATATCCCTAATGAATATGTGTCACATTGGTCATCATAGTACCATGTCTGATTACCATTCACCACTCCACCAAAAGCACCAGCACTAGCTCTCCACTCCTCCTTCAATACTTGGTGAGCCAGCAAAGTCCTGACCAGAGTTCCATAGTACGTTGGGACATAGCTAATACATTAACCAGTGACTCTCAGTAAACTGACTTTGTCTGAAGCAACACTGGGTGAAAATAGCTATTGCATCTCATCTCCTCTGTTCATACCATGTTTTGATGAATATTTCATTGTCATTGACCTGGCTGAAGTCTGCTGTTGCAGTAGAACACAGTCTTTCTGAACTTTCTTATAGAAGAAAGACATATAATGTACATATGAATAACATTAGTTTATAAATATGTAACACATGGTCAAACAAATATACAACACTGATTAAAAAATAATGTAGACCATGCATTAATTTGCTGATCTTTAGGAGCTGCATTTCACTTTATTTTATCCCTCCTGTCTAACATGACACCTTCTTACAATCTGCTGTTATTTTTTACAAAATCCAAAAGTGTTCAGTTTTCAGATGCACAATTACCATATTGCAGAAACAGGGAACAACATCTGGAATGAGGAAAGGAGCAACAGAGAACAGAAATAGAAGTTCATTTATTTTTGCAGGCTGAAAGGTGGCAAAAGGAAAGTATAGCATTTACACCTGGGTGTGCAAATCAGTATCTATTACTTTCCATTTAAAATGCTGGCAGCCCCTATCCTGAGGCTGCTGTGGATGTATAAGATAACACCTCTGCTGTGGGCTTTTGATGCTATAATGAGAACTGTATGATGGAGCACCTGGTATCTGGGGCAGGTAAAACTGAGGTACACCAGGGCATTTTAACAAGATTTTACTATATATGTTTTGAGTTAAGTAATAAAACACAATTTCATATCATCCAATCATGCTTTTGGCTGCTGACAGAATAACTTCTGCCTTGGGAAATACTTCCTAAAAGCCACTGCCATCTTTGTGCTTAGGGACTAATGATCAAATTGGCACATGATAGAGCTAACTATAATTTAGAAGTAACTAGATAAAGTTGTAGGCAACAATATTCCGTTGGGGTATGAATTGCTAAAGGGTGAGGGGCCCTAGCAGGAAAAGGAACTGACAAGCTTCTTGTCTGGTTTTATTAAAAATTAGTTGTCAAACCCTAAAGGACATCTTTCCTTCCTTTTGTCAAAATAAGGCTAGATTCTTTCATGATCAATGTTCTCCCCTGTCTCTGGAGTAAACTGTTGTTTAATTATGTATTGCCTAAATATTATCTTGACAGCATAAATAATATATAGGCAATTGGTCTGGGGCATTTGTACAGTCTGTAAGGGAAATATTGATCAGAGCTTTCTAGACATGACTATATCCACACAAACCAGAGCTGGGGAAGAAATCAGTACAAGCTTTATTACCTACTTAATAAATTCCAAGAAAGGAACTGGACTCTTTCTTTTGATTTCTCAGTGAGCGTGTGTGTGTGTGTGTGTGTGTGTGTGTGTGTGTGTGTGTGTGCACGCTACATATGAACACATATATTTCTGAATGTCAACAAACATTTTTTGATAAAACTTGGAAAATCTAGAAACTCATATAAAGGATTTAAAATTATCATAAACTCATATCCCTAGTACAAATATTTTATAACTGTCATTTGCTATTCATTCATTTATCAAATATTTGTGGAGCATCTACTGCACATAGTCATTTTTCCAGGTACTGGTAATGCGTTAGTAACAAAATTGCTTTATCTTATTGGAGACCTTATCTTAGTGTCAGTGAGCCAGTAAGTGAATAAAAATAAACTGCTGGTTTGGGGCACCACCCATTTGTGAATTTTCTGTGCTGCCTTGCACTCTGGGAGAAGGAACTCTAAGGTTGAGCTCCTTGGCCTCTGACCTCTGGTTGGAGTCAGAGAACAGGAAGCACTGAGAGTGGAAGGGAAGAGAGACCAGAGAATTGATTCTTCTTGTGCTTAGGATTTCTTAGGCTACAACCCAAGTCTGGAATCCAGTATCTCCAAGGTCTGCCCTTTTTCCTTACTCTCCTGTTCCCCAAGGTAATATTGATTTCCCCATGTTGCTCATCTTGGAAGCTATGCAAATCATTGCTGTTGTGGTTGGCTCGCCCACACCTTTATGAATGCTCCTTCTATGAAATTCTTTTCAAACACTGTACTCTGTTGATCATCTGTTTCCGTCCGGGACCTTGGCAGATATACTTAGTATGGTACAAAGTTTCCAAAAATATAGAGGGAAAAGTCAACAAACGGTTGGGGATGAAAAGTTCTGAGAAGGACTTGAAATTTTAGTGAAGATGCTCTGCAGAGGCTTCCGTGTGAAACTGAGTTTCAGTAAACTCTGAAGTAAACATATAAGCCCCCTCCACATACATGGGAGTGAAGAGGACATTCTGGGTATGTTCATGTGTGGTGATATATTATGTACCCCAATAAAGCTTGCCTGGGGATCATTTATTATTTATTATTTCATTATTTATTATCTTACTGGAGCAGAATCATGTTTCTGCACACTGTATACTGCAACTTTATAATGCAGGATCATTCCCAAGACATAAAATACTTTTATTATTTGATTGCAGTGGCTATGTGGAGCTTCATTTTAAGATTACAACATACTCTGTTTAATTGATACCCTGCTTTTAGACAATTAGATTGATTTTACAATTACATTATTATAAAAGAACCCTGTCGACAGTCCTTACCTTTTCAGTGAATTTTACTGGATCTTTAGTGCCTACTGGGTCATCTTTGAGGCATTTCTGTTTTAGTCTTTCATTAAATGGCAAAATGGGCCCAGTTCTGTGGGTTCTTAATGCCAGATTCATCACTGACATGCAAGCTTGTTTTGAAAATGGGTATAAGATACGCCATTTTAACATTTTAAGCAATAAAAAGGAACATATGGAATAAAGGTAAATATAACAGAGGGAATAATATTGCTATTTTTTTTCTAAGCTGAAAATTGATGCAGTTAAATGGAAGAACAGAATTCATAACTGCAACCTCCTTTAACTCTATGACTGCCTTACCCTCAAGAGTCAGAAAATGAAGTACCAAAAGCGATGACTGTGCTGTTGACTAAGCTCCTGTTAGTGGAAGAAGGTACAGAAAGGTTGGATCTGTGTACATCGCTCTTGCATTCCCATGTGATTGAATCCTAGCATGGAAGGGTTTTGCTGCTGCGTGTTTGGAGTCCTGAGTAAAATATCAGAGTGGTGCATCGATTAGTTCTGACCATGTGAGCCTTGCTGAGCTAGCCTTCCACTCTCAGCTTATCTTAGAGGATGTGTGCTGGCCAAACCAAGTTCCCATAGAAATGCAGTTTTGTGAAAATTTCTAGGCTCTGTCTCCTGTTTCTATATTTGTTTTTAACTAGGATAAATTGTACTTTTGATGATTTCATAAAATAAAGACTTGAATGATATTTTAAGAAAGAGATCTTTATAAATAGTTAAAGAATATATATATATATATATATTAGTTTAAATTAATTAAGAGTGTAATTTGTATGCTTTGTGGCTGTATTCTTTCTCTTATTCTCCTCCCCACCATATATACACTATGTGGGTGTTTTAGTCATGGTCTTGTTCCTTAGTGATATTATGAGGAAGAGGCCTTAGAAAGTTATTTATAAGTCAATCTGAAGAGACAAATTCCTGCAGTTACATTGGATTTTCAAAAGTTCTTTTTCTTGTCTTTTTTTTCATATCTCAATCACTCTTCCTAAAACTCCACATGCCAGCATAAATATAAACACAAGTCACTATGTTTCTTGGATACTGACACAGAATGAATCAGGACTGGCATCCTAGATCTGCTCACACCCAAGGATGAAGTCACATCTGTCTCTGAGGAGACTTGTGGCTTCTTTCCAACCATGAAGTGGGTTTAATGACAGCTTTGGGGTATGGAACATGGGGAGAATTCATATAATCAAAGAAATCTGATATTCTCATAAGTAATAAGTTTATAAGCACTGTTGTTGCCTCTCTGCAAATAATGATACCAGTGCTAAAAGAAACCTGAAATGACATGACTCTTAAGTGTCGAAGTTAAACCTTGAGCCTGAGAGAGAGAGGACAAGGGGGAGGGCTGTCCATGTATAAAGGTCCCGTGCTGACTTACCCCAAGTCACAGTCGCACTGGGTGGCACAAGAGAAGATTAGGGAGCCAAACTCATCCTTTATGTTATCAAGTAGTCCCTACAAGTGTGTGTTGCCACTCCTCACTACAGAAGTTTCTAATTCAGGATTTATAGGTCTACATTTCCTTCATTAAAACACTGACACTCCCCTCCCCCACCAAAGAAATCAACCCACAGCTCTCTGAAATCATAGCTCTGCTTCCTGCGTTAGTTAGAGGGCCCCAGCAAAGACTAAAATGATTGGCATATTCTGTCATCATAATAAATTATCACAACACTTTCAGTTCCCTGAATATCCCAGCTGCTTCTCTGATGTTGGAATTCTCACAGTCTTTCCACTATCACAGACCACTTCCAGATTTGCAGTTGCTCCTCCATATTCCTGTTTATAGATGTTGTTTGTCTTACTCCCTCAGTCATCAATTCTGGCAAGTACACTTAAGATGTGTCTGTTCCTTGCTCACTTCTCTCTGAATGCTGCCTATTGTAACTCTCAGCTTGTCTCTATTTTCAACTCAATTGGGAGTTACTGGAAGATAGGCATGTTTTTTTTTTTTTTTTTTTTTTTTTTTGTTATTTGGATTTTTTCGAGACAGGGTTTCTCTGTGTAGCTTTGCGCCTTTCCTGGAACTCGCTTTGGAGACCAGTTGGACTACAATATTCCTAGTATCTAATGGGACTTACTCAACACACCCTTCCAGAATGAAAGGCAAGATGAAAGCATCAGTGAATAAACATAATCGGTGAATTAACCACTCAAGCAGTTAGAGAGTTCAATTTAAATGTTTGAATATACTTTTATTGAATTTAGGTGAACTTAAAGACATTTAGAGTAGCCCTTGTTCACGTTACCACTATTTCTTCATGGCTTGACTTAAGGCACTCTACCATACTGATTTTTCATGGAGCCACACAGTTATAACTACCACACAGAAAGAAAGAGCCAGCCACTCAAAATTTTGTTGAATGTTGAAGTGTTGAGGTTGATGATCAAAAAGATATCAAGAATGCATAGGAAGCATTATCATTTGAACAATGAGGCCTTCTGGGAAAAAAGAAGAGTAGTTCTCTAAGTGTTTGAAATGGGTTTAGATCCAGGAAAATATTGGCTTGATCCTTGGTAATGTATAGGAAGCAGAGTTGGGGTAAGGTGGCCATGCATGACCAGGACCGTTCTTAGTTTGATTATCATGCCTGTGTCACATGAGGGTGAACAGATGCTTTTTATCAGTTTTCAAAGATGTCGTGCTTATCAGTAGTCAAATGTCACAAACTGGAGTTAGTCTTCAATACACATACTCCTGAATGAACTCGTCTCCTTGGGTACAGGTGGGATCTGTGACTTTTGTAAGCAATGTATTATGACAAAGGTCTCTGTATTATTTACTTTCTTTATTTCTGTGACAAAAATACATGACAAAATAACATGAGGAAGAGAAGATTCATTTCAGCTCAGGCTACAGAAGTATTGAAGCAGCTGGCTGCACATCCACAGACAGGAAGGACAGGCATGCAAAACCTGGTGCTCAGCTCATTGTCTCTTTATTCCATCCTGGACTCCAGCCTATGGAATGATAAAAGCCACATTTAGGCTGCATCTTCACACAGAAATGTACTGAGTCTAGAAACTCCCTTTCAGACATGATTGGAGGTTTGGCTCTGTGGTGCTTTTAGATCCTATAAAATTGACAGTATTAACCATCACAGTCAACTTTAAAACTTCTCCCATGCTTATGTTATATTGATAAAAATCTCATCTCAGCACACTGCAGCTAGATGTCTGATGAAGTAAGTGGGCATTTTGGATAAACCCACATGGTGAACTGATGACGGCTTCTAACAATTATAGGTAATACCCAACCCTGATGGCCACCTCTATCCAAAGATAAAACGAATTCAGGGCCTCTCTCATATCTACAAGGAAAGAAACATTGCAAAGATCATGAATCACTGTAGAAGTAAAATCCACTGCAGTGGAGTCTCTGGGTAATACAGCCCTCCAATGTATCTGGAGACATCCTTGAGGATATGAACCTCAGCTACTCCCAGACTTAAAATGTATAACATGTGATGCTGATTTGTGTGAGGCAATACATTGTTTTGTTTGACACTGCTCCAAACTTTATGGTAGTCTATTATGCAATAATAGAAAACTAACACTCATTACCACTGGGTAATCTATCTGTAACCAGTTTCCCCACAATTACTTTTCCATTGATACTCTACTACCCTCATGGGTCCCTTCTGCATAGTCACTTTTAGGAATTCTGCTGGAATTTTAACTGACTTGATCTTGTGTAGGTGTTGTTCAGGTAGCCATAGATGCTCTGGGTTCATGAATGCAATAGCCCAGAAGGTGGCATTTCACAACAATCCTCTTCAACCAATTGCTCTTACATACTCTCTGCCTTCTCTTCTGTGATATTTCATGAGCCTTGACAGGGAGGGAGTGATTTATAAAAAAATAAATACACCATTTAGAGTTAGGAGCAAAAGAGGTCCTATCTCTATCGGAGAAGATGTTGGCAGTTGATGGCAACTGGGTCAGGGATTGTTCTTTTTCTTTAGAAGTGAGACCACTAGTGGGTTGTGCATGTTTCAGTGGCTAGCCTCACACCCATTTGCTTACAGTACTGTTTGGATGCAAGAGAATATAAAATGAATAAAGAGAGCAGGAGGTTGGGAGAGGTATTCACGGGGAAATTGGAGGGAGAAAAGTACAGGGGTGGATATGATCATAATATATTATATATGTGTATGAAATTCTCAAAGAATAAATAGAAAGAAAAAAGAGTCACCCAGTTTCTCTACTCCTGTGGAATGTTTTCTTTATTAAGAATTTTTTTTATTCATTTTACATACCAAAGATCCCCCTTCCCTCCTCTCACCTCTCCAGCCTCCCCACACCCACCCAATCCACCCCTACTCCCTTCCACAAGAAGACAAGGCCTCCCATGGGGAGGTACATCCAGCAGAGGCAGGTCCAAGGCCCCACTCCCCACCTAAAGGCTGTGCAAGGTGTCCCATCATAGTCAGTGGGCTCCAAAAAGCCTGCTCATGCACCAAGGGTGGGTTCTGCTCCTACTGCCAGGGGACCCCCAAGCAGATCAAGCTACACAACTGTCTTGCTATGAAGAAGGCTTAGTCCCTTAGTCCAGTCTCATGCAGGCTCCATAGTCATTGATCTAAATTTCATGAGTTTCTACTAGTTTGGCTGTCCCTGCAGGTTTCCCATCATGATCTTTATGCCCTTGCTCATAGAATCTCTCTTCTTTCTCCTTGACTGGACCCCTGGAGCTTGGCCTGGTGCTTGGCCGTGGATCTCTGCATCTGCTTCCAACAGTCACTGGAGAAAGGCTTTATGATGACAGTTAGGGTATTCACCAATCTAATTATTGGGGTAAGCCAGTTCAGGCACCCTCTCCACCACTGCTAGTAGTCTAAGCTGTGGTCATCCTTGGGGATTCCTGGGAATTTCCCTAGCACCCAGTTTCTCCCTATCCCCATGATATCTCCCTCTATCATGGTATCTTTTCATTGCTCTCCCACTCCATCACTGTTCTAGCTTGACTATCCCATTCCCTTATGTTCTCATCCCCTACCCTCCTACCCTCCATGAGGTGTTGCCCACCCCTCATCCCCAGTATACTTATGAGATCTCATCTATTTCCCCCTTCCCAGGGCAATTCATGCATTCTTCTTAGGGTCCTTCTTGTTAGCTAGCTTCTCTGAAGCTGTGGGTTGTAGTCTGGTTATCCTTTGTTTTACATATAGTATCCACTTATGAGTGAGTACATATCTTGTTTATCCTTCTGAGTCTGGGTTATCTCACTCAGGATGATATTTTCTAGTTCCATCCATCTGGGTAGGCTGGAATGTTATAGAATCTTAAAAGATTTCTCAAAAACTTCAAGGCTGAGAATTGACCCTGGATTAGAAGGTAAATGAGGCTTTAAAGAATGACTCACAGTTGTTGGGAGAGATTTTTCTTTTTTTTTTTTTATTTTGGTCAGTGCTTCCCAGAACACTTTTCCTAAGTAACTTCACATAATACAATGATATTATACAATGAATAACATCATCTTCCTCATTATGTCTAGGAAAGAAGGATTTACAGACTTGGAGTAACCTGTGAGAAAGAACCCAGATAGTCAAGTTCAGACCCAAAACTCAAGACTTGATGGATGCTTATTTCAAACAGGATTTCTGTGCCATGGGAGAAATTTGGCAACTTACCTCTTCTGATGGCACTTAAACTTTCCAACTTTACAATATGCCTTTTGGTTTTATGTGTTTTTCAGAACTATTATATCTGCAATAAATCTAAGCTTCCCACATTTGAGACATTCTATTATCATGACTAAAGCTGCAAAAATAAAGGCTATGGAACTTGTGTTCCCTTAAGTCAAGGATGAGTGCATTTTCATTAGGGTGTATTGAGGTTCTCCATTTTCATTTCAGAAAAAAAAAGAAAAACAAAAATCTCTCCATGTGTCCACTGGCTAACTTGTTATGCAATCATATACTCTCATGCCTTTAAGATATGATATATCCAGAGAAAAATGGTAAAACAGAAGTAAATAGACAGGTTTTTTTTGTAAGAATTATTGAAGGAGACCAGCTGGAATGAGAAAATTACGGGAGATTAATTTTTTATGCTTGAGCTGGAGATCTATTTGTTAAGTAGTATTAATGTAGGGCGGTGAGCTAGATCTTGCATCTCTGTGAAGCAATACATCTCTTTGTTTACACCTTTTGTAATTAATTCAGGCCTTAATTGTATTAGGTAAGGGGTGGAGAATTAAAAACACAGGCTTAAATGAATCTGGGAGCATGAATTTATTACTGTGATAAAAGAGCCTCGTCTCCGGGTCTCCGTTTGCAACATTGCTTCAAAGCTTCTCATCTGCCATAAATCACAGAAGCTGGATGTGTTCCCTAGGCTGAGAACAACGCCTGAAACTGATGTAGGTGGCCTCATAAAACTCTCAGCTTAGAGCTTCCGTTGCTGCCCATGATCTGGCATGTATAGCTCCCTGTGAACTGAAAGATGTCTGCTGGTCCTGATCTTATGGTGAATTCTATCTTGGACTCACAATGTGTGAGTTTCGACTCACAGACAATGTGTGAGTTTTCTGCAGTGTTTCTGAAAATGAAGCGCTTGAAGGAACTTGCCACTTCAGTTCTAATACAAAGCAATAATAACTAAATGATTGCACCCAGATCCCCTAAGGTCTTCTGTTGTACAAACTGTCCCCCAACACGCATTTCCGGCTTCCCACTCCGTCCCTGTTCTGTGTCCTTAGATGCTCTGTGCTTATTTGTGCTGCTTTGCCTGCGGGCCTATGCAAGCTGAAGGGCCTGTGAGTTCACAGTCCTTCTTTGCTTTCCACCCATGCACTGGGTTTTAATTAATGCATGAGTGGGGCATGGATATGAAAGTTCATTTTGTTTCTTTCACTTCAGGGTATGTATGTAGGGTAAAGGGCAAACGAGCAAAATTAATACTTCAGTCCTGTTAGAGGGATCAGCCGGAAGCTGTAACTTGTTTTGGAGGCCCTGAGGATTGACAGCACCTGCCCCCCAAACCCTCTTCCTCCAACCCTTTGTTTTCCTCTTAGAAGTACATATCTGTGTTTCACTGTTCTCTTTGGAGGTCCCCCCAACACTACTCATATACCCAACTTTTCCTGGGCCTATCCTGCAGCCCTCTCACATTCAGGGATCTAGTTTTCCATGCAGCCAATAACAGAAAATGAAATTGCTCTACTGAACTAATAAATCAGCTCCCCAAATTCCTGGTAAATGTTACAGCTCTGAACTGAAGAAGAGTCCTGGGACCCTGACACCTATTCATGGACTCATGGGGTATGAAAGGCTCATGTTAAGAATCAAGAACTTCTTCATGTAGAACTGATTTACTGGTAAGCATATTTGAATTCTTACCCCCTTTGCATATGCTGTGAGAATATAGACAAGTTGCTTAATTTTACTAAGGATTAGCTTTTGCTTTTATAAATACATGGAAATTAATATCTGCCTCTAATATCTGGAACTAATTTCTGTGACTAATACTTGTTGAAAATGAGAATAGAACAATACGAAGCGAGATTGCTTTATAATTGTGAAGGATTAGAGGGAAAAGCTCATGCTTTGCATATGGATTTAACATCTGTAACCACTACCAGTGTAGCTTCAGGTGAAGAGTTCATTTTGGAGCAACTGTTGGCTTCTGTCAAATGGGAAGAGCAGTGCATCTCCACAACGGTGAGGGGAGTGAACTGGTGCAGTTCCCATTCTCTCACAGATACCAGCTGGGTCCCATGTGTGGTGCAGTGTAGTTGCTTGGTTGGTGACACCCATGCTACCCTCAGCTTTATGTGGGCGCTTGGAAGTAATCTAGAATTGTCTGCACTGTTTTCCAAGCTACTTGCTCAGAGAGGTAGGGGGCAGGAGTGGCAAAAAAGAGAGAGGCTAGAAGGAGACAGAAAGATATGGGGAGATAGATTGTGTATGTATGCATGTGTGTATGTATGTATGCAGCATACTAACAACATACCTTCTGTAAGCATTTATTTGCTTTTATCTGTCATTACTCTTTCATCTTTACTGCATTTTATGTATAATTTATTTCCTATCAATGTCAAAGCCTTATGCAAATATCTTGTTTGTTCCTCTTTTTTCTTGACTTAATTCTGTTTTTTTTAATAAGGCTTATTTTTGTCCCCAACTGCTTTTAAGTTTGATTTTTTAAACAAACACTAAAAAAATTATGCATGCACGTGTGTGTGTGTGTGTGTGTGTGTGTGTGTGTGTGTGTGTGTGTATTTCCAAGCCTCAGAGGCTGTGTTCATTGTTCAATACAGCATATTTCAGCATCAGTTTCCAGTGACCAAGATTTTCTGTCTTGTAATATTATGAAGATTCACACATAGTGACCTGAAAGACCATCCATGGTTCACATGTGCAAATAGAAAAATCTGTAGATGGGAAGTGGGTATTGGGGACTAGAGCACAGAACTATCAAAATCAGATCCAAAGCTTTCCCATTAGTCTGCCCATTGAGACCTGGAGAGATGTGAATTTCCTTTAGGAAGAATTTTTAAATATTAAAGTTGTTATTCACAGTACATTTGTATAATTTATTGCTTCTCTCCTCTTGCCAAATGTTCAGAATCTCTAAAAAGGCTGCTTTGGTTTAGTGAAAAAGCTGGTCTGATGGGTGATTTCATTCTGTATGTTGTGAAAATGTGTTGCTCTGATTGGTTGATAAATAAAGCTGTTTGGCCAATGGTGTGGCAGAATAAGGTTAGGCAGGACATTCTAACTGAAGAGATAAGAGAGAAGAAAAGAGAGCACAGGGGATGCCACTAGCTGGCGCCAGAAAAAGCAAGATGTAAAGGTACCGGTAAGCCACGAGCCATGTGGCAAAGTATAGATTTATAGAAATGGGTTAATTTAAGATGTAAGAGCTAGTTAGTGAAAAGTCTGAGCCATTAGGCCATACAGTTCATAATTAATGTGAGCCTCTGTGTGTTCATTTGGGTCTGAGCAGTTGTGAGACCATGGGCCACAGGAGCTGGGTGGAAGCAGGGAAACTTACTATTACACTGGTCCTCTGCTATTTCCTGACTCCATCACCTTTCTTACAAAGTACACAGACTCACATGAGAAAACTAGATCTTAGTATCATCATAACAGAAAACCTGTAGGCTTTCTTTCTTTCTTTCTTTCTTTCTTTCTTTCTTTCTTTCTTTCTTTTTCTTTGTATACCTGGGGAAACTTGTTTGTCTTTCAGATTATATATGTATTTTTTTGAATCAGAAAATTCTGAATAATCACAGTTATCTGAAATAGCTTATAGAGAAGATAGGACTTTATAATGCTAGCATATTACTTAATTTAGAGACACACCTCTTTAGTTTACTAACATTTACTAACATAATTGCTTGTAACAATAAGAATACTAAACCTTCTTCAAATTAGAGAAGTTACATGATTTTCTGTGGATGAATGCTGATGGTGCCTTTCAGAATGAGATGAGCTGTTTAGGGTAAGTTTTAAAAAGTGTCTTGGAAAGGATGAAACTTCAGTTAACTTCTTTGGTAATTAAATAAAATATACAATATCAGGCCGGGCGGTGGTGGCGCACGCCTTTAATCCCAGCACTCGGGAGGCAGAGCCAGGTGGATCTCTGTGAGTTCGAGGCCAGCCTGGACTACCAAGTAAGTTCCAGGAAAGGCACAAAGCTACACAGAGAAACCCTGTCTTGAAAAACAAATATATATATATATATATATATATATATATATACAAAATATCAGAATGGGCCAGTTTATGTTATAACAATGATCAAAATTTGAAAGAAACTCAACGCTTACTACCTCCAATTTCCGCAGTAGTACAGGAGACAGTTAAGAATGTTTGCAAATTGTTCTGTTCCTGTGATCAGGGAGCTAAGCAAATCATCTTTGTTGGATGTGCACCCAAGACAGGTGACCCTTAAAGAGACTTACACTGTTGTGTAAATCATGCAAATATCACTGAACCCCTGTACTCCATACCCCTTTACACCCCTACAAAATAAACAGAGAAAGGAAGCTCTTCATCCTGAGTATCTCCTGTGGGAAAATCACCCCAATGCCTTAATATATAAGGTTATTTAACTCTTAAACTATAGTTTTGTGTTAGTCATTAATGCTTGTGTTTAACAGATGGGAAAATGACATATGCACTATTTTCTGCAAAATAGCAGATAATAAGGAGTTCCTGACTTTACAGACTATGTAAGGTCTTTGTTGCAACTGTTCAGCTCTGCCCTTACACTATATGTAAGTGGTAGATGTGGTGGTTTTCCAGTAAACTTTTGTTTTCAAAAACAGTCAGTGGGTGGAATTTAATTGACTCTTGTTTCACAGTGGATATGAGGTAAATCAAATCTTTGAAACCACTTTTGCCTTTAGAGCCTCTGCTCAATTTCTGCATGATAATTAATTGGACTGGAAAGCAAAGCACATCTAGACACGCTTGGCACTGTCCATTTTGCTGTGCTCTTCACTGTTACCCTTTGCCTTTGAGACCACTTCACGAGCCACCACTCTCTAGGCAAGGGTCCTAAACCATATAAGACCTGAGACGTCCAGCTGAGCTCAAGCAAGCAAGCAAGTGAGCATGCATGTGTTAATTTTTTTCTGTTCTTGACTGGATCTGACCAGCTCTTTCAAGTTTCTGCTCTCTAGACCTTCCGCGTGATGGGCTATAATCTGGAACTGTGAGTTGAAGTAAACCATTTATTCCCAAGTTATTTTTTGTTAGGGTATTTTATCACAGAAACACAAATGAAACTAGGAAGGCCTGCCTACATTGCTCATTTCTCTCCTTTAACTCAGGTATTCTCACCTCTGTTTCTGGTCTCTCTTCTGTAGAGTAGAGCTGTGCTAGAAAGATGGTATAGTGCTGGGAAGAGAATTACATCCCTTTTCTCTGTGTGGTTTTCCAGTGCCTGCCCATGCCCCGCTCATTTTGCATAAAAACTCCTTTGTTACTCTCTCCTTCCTTAAATCTCTCCGATGGATGGATGTCTTCAGAATCTCAACCCCCTCAGGAGCTGGAGTTGGATTTCCTTGATGTTTTTACACAGTGTTCTATGTCTATGTAATAGTTAATATTGACTGTCAGTTGGATTGCATTAAGAATTACCTCTGGGTGTGTCTGTGAGGGCATTTCCAGGTAATTAACTAAATGGGAAAGGCCTGCCTGCTCTGAATTTGGGTTGAGGGAAGAATGGAATAAATACGAAAAAAAAAAAAGAAGAGGCCAAGCTATATGTCATGATTTCATTATAATAGTATTATTTGTGAGGCTGAGGCAGAAGGATTGCTATGAGTTTGTGTCCAGCCTAAGCTACAGAGTAAGATTCTGTCTCAAGAAACCAAATATCTAAAACCAAGCAAACAAAATGGAAAATGCACAACAACAATAACAATGGGGGAAAAAAAAGAGAGAAAGTCAGCTGCTGAGTGCATTCTCCTCTTTCTGGGTGCTGTGATGTAAGCTGCCGGACTCTATAATACTCTCCTCAGTGTGACAGGATGAAGTCTCTGGAACCATGAACCAAAATGAATGCTTCTTCCTTTAATTGGCTTTGCTCAGGTATTTTGACATGGTGACAAACATCTAACACAGCCCGTTTATATCAGAAGACTTACTGTCACAGCTAGCTTACATGTGTACTTACCCAGTAAAACGTATGCTGGGGAGAATCAGTGCCCCCTTTCGCTATATCGTACAGTATTAGGTCACCATGACTCTGCAACCTGTGCTTTCCTCCCCTTGGAATGCTCCTTCCTACCGGAAGGACTCTCCTTGACTGCTGGTAAATGCTACCATGTTTTTAATCTTCTCAATTACTGCCTTTTTGATGATGCCATCTACGAATTTGTTGTGCCTCTTTGTTCTCCAAACCTTTGCTATCAGATGGCCCTTGAATGAAGTAAAAGTCTTTATTCTCCATAATTTTAGCATTAAGTAGTAGGCCTTGGACATGATAGAATATATGTACACATACATGCATGCATACATACATACATACATATATGATAGATGCTATATATAGGCATTCAGTGAATTTGAGAATGTGTGTGTTTGCTTTTGTGTAGGGTGTGTGTGTGTGTGTGTGTGTGTGTGCATATGTGTGCTCGAGCATGTGTGTGTGTGTGTGTGTGTGTGTGCATATGTGTGCTCGAGCATGTGTGTGTGTGTGTGTGTGTGTATGTGTGTGAGAGAGAGAGAGAGAGAGAGAGAGAGAGAGAGAGAGAGAGTGAGAGAGAGAGAGAGAGAATGAGAATTGAAATTAGGAAGAAATGGAGGCTGGAGAGAAAAAGGAAGGAAGAAATGAAGGAAGAAAGGGAGGGAGGGCAGACGGGAGGAAGGTATTTCATGGAGACACAGTGGGTTCGGATCTAAGCTTCTGTTATCTTCCACCATCTTCTGTCTACCATAAATCCTGTAGGGCCACCCCTTATTATTCATTTAGATGCTGTCATATCACATGATTAAGTTTTATTCCCTTCTCCTCCAGGAATTCCTTACGGATTGATTAAGCAGTATCTTATTTGGTCAGATAACCTCTGAGCAACTGGCTTCTGTTTTCCTACTGTTTAATTCTACATAGTGTGGACATAAATACATGTCTATAGTCCTGCTGTGAAATTTAATGCTGTTCATCCCTTTTCATTTTCTTTGGGTTCTTTAACCACTTGTTTCTGTTATCAGAATAGTCTCTGCAACCATTAAGACTCCTTTGGAAGCAAATGACAAAAATCTATCTTGAGAAAAAGAAACAAAAACAAAAAAGGATGAATTGGGAGTTTGTTCTGATATAGCACAGCTAAACTATAGAACATACCAGAGTGCCCCTGCACCTGAGGGACAGCCCTACACAGAGGCATCATCAGCATGGCTGTCTACCATGAATTCTTTATCTCACATCTTTAGTTAATCAACCTTAGCCCAAACTTTCCTAGTGAAAACTCTGACCAGTGTTTGATGGTGGGAGTATTCTCTTGTACCCATCAGTGGGGAGAAAGTTATAAATTTATGAGTTGTCGACTTGTGTGACTTCCATGTGGAAAGTACAAGAAGGGCCAGAAAGAGAGAGAAGAACCACACACTGAGGTTGGTGCATTTCTATCCACTTCAGATTAAGAGATTGCAGTAATTAATAGAGAAGAGATATCACTTCTACTATGAAATCATGTTTTTCTACTTATTAACAATCATTTTTTGGGTCTTTACTATATCCAATGACCACACTGGGAACCATGGTAAAGTAAAAGTAAATCACACAAAGATTATAGTCTTGATCCTCACAAAGCTTACAGACGAAATGGGAGAAAGGATGTTTGAACTAGTAAATATTACCCCATCTGACAAGTCCATTCGTTTTAGCAGAAATTCGGGGTTCACACTATATGTCACTGTGGTGGACATTGAGGGCAGAAAGATGAATGAGCAGCTACTATGGTACTGAGATGCTCACAGACAAGTCTGATGTGTAAGCAATTTCTTTCCATTTAGAATAACTTAATGCTCTTTGACAAAGAAATGCAAGAAATGTGATACTTACACAAAGCAAAAATGGTTTAGAAGAGTTCAGAAAAAAATGATTAGAATGGACTGAACAGACTAAATGGAAAGGAAGAAGGCTAATACTTGGTGGAAGTTGCTGAAGCAGAGGCAGAGGGGAGAAGATCAATTTACAAAGTGGTGTGTGCCTGCAACCAGAAGTCATAGAACAAGCAGAAGAGAAACCTTGAGCTAAAGGAATGGAACAATTATAACATGATAATAATAATAATAAAAACTAAGAGTTTTAACTTTACAGTGAGAATGTACTAAAGGGTTTTGAGTTGCAAATACCAGGAGCAAAATGCAGTTTTAAGCAAGAGAGATGGACTGCTTCTTGATATTGTGGAGGTGGAGAGGTAGGGCTAAGTTATTAGGAAGACAGAAAGAGACAAAAGGATTGCTTTGGAAAAGGTTGTGATGGTGATCATTTTCTTGCTTAATTTTTATTACATTTCATAGTTCTGGAGGGGCTAAACTTATATGCAGTGCTCAATGTTATTATCTTTCTTATTAAACTCTAAGCTCTATGAGAAAAAGGAATGCCATTCATTTTTTTATTTTTATTTTTTGTATTTTCTGGAGCTTAACATAGAGCTGAGTTTAAAAGTATATTCTAAATAAATACTTATTGGATAGATGCAAATGCCATTGGATAAATGAGTGAATGAATGAATAACATCAGGATGCTGAGAGAGGAACCCAAAACACACAATCTGAGCATCCCAAGCATTCACTCAGCTATTGAGCACCACAAGGAGGTGGTGTCAATCTTTCTGTGACTTTCTGGCTGTGTAGCCTTGTGCAAGTTTTTCTATTTGCTGAGCCTCTAATTATTTTTCTTTCCTGCTGATAGGAGACTAATCATTCTTGCTATCTCACAGTGGTAGTGTGAAGATGAAAAAAGAAAATTGTATACAATGCGCTTAGCTTGTTGCTAGCATGAAGTGTGAACTCATTAAACAGTGTAACCTAATAAGTTTACACTAGCCTTGTAATGACAGACCAGGCAGGAAATGGCTTCCTTCCTTTCTTGTTCCTTTATTTATTCTTTCATATACTTAGTGCTCAATCAACAGTATTAATACATGCTCAGTATTACACATTGAAGATCCCAAAGATAAATAAATGTATAGAAATCTTCACTCAAGGAACTCACCACAACACAAAAGAGCTTAGAAAGTCCACAGGCATTAGAAGCATAATGAGAAATCACGGTTAAGGGATGGCATTTTGACAATTCCATCTTTCCACCTGTGAAATGAGAGGGATCATTGGTAGTTGAGAACCAAGAATTTGTTTGACCAATATTTCAAGTGCAAGGATGTACTACTGCCATAAGGCTCAGGTAGGGAGCTAAGTCGCATAGTGGAAGATTTGCCAGCGTTTCCCAATCTTGAGAAAAGAGCTAGAATTTCCCTGTGGTTTGCTAGAATTTCCCTGTGGTTCGTCCTCTTCAAACTCAGATGCCATTATTCATGCCAACTCTAGTTCTTTTTCTGTCATTGCAAATAATAGATGCCACCAGAACTCTGCAGGTTTCCCCCAAAGCAAAGGCTGCATGATGGCAGCTGATTTTCGGAAGGCCAGGCTGCCTCTGCGGGCTTGCCTTTCCAGCAGGAGGAAAGACCCAGCTGGGACAGACTCAGTCAACTTGCAGGACTCAATCCACACATGTGGTCTTTGGGAGCAGAATAAAAAAAATCTCTCACTGGTGATACTAAAAATCAGTATTTGTCAGTCTTTGTGAATACAGGAGGTCTGGGGCTGGCTATGCAAGGAGAATCGAAGAGAATGGAAGAATCAGCAGCATCATGTGCTTCACGGAGCACTGGGAGATATGAAAAATTAAAGCCATGGACTTTTTTCCCCTCCTAAGTGTTCTTTCCTTTTCTATTTCATAATTCCCAAACAAAACCATTGTTCTCTATTATTAAAGATAGAGCACATCTCTGCTTTTCACTGCCTATCCTTTACCACTCTCCAAGATGTCCCGGTCTGACCAGCTTGATACTAGGCTCACTCCATTTTCATGCTTTCTTAGTATGAATTATCCACTGGCAGAGGAAATTTAATTTATATGTTTATTTGTATCTTGTAAAATTTCCTTTCCAGTAGGAGCAATGAGAATGTAGAGGCAAGGAGGTTTTGCAGATTGACTTTTAACACCGAGGAATGGTCATTTCCTTCTGGTTGGTCACAGCAAGTCTACTCTGGCTATAGTTGTGGACTTGTACTGCACAGTTTTTGTTTTATCATTATCATTTATTTTATTTTGTCATCGTCATTTATTTTACAACTCATCTATAGTTATCAGACTTAACAGTTCTGAGTATGCCTGAACTAGGGTCAGGTAACCAAATGTTTAGGTTTTGTACTGTAGATTGTCTAGGGTCCAAGGGAATATTCTATTGGAAACCTGATTTTGCAGATACAAGCCAAATGCGAGGTAGAAACCAGCTGGTCTGAACAAGGCTACTGATGTATTTGTTCATTGCTTCCCATGTACCATGGGCTCTGCCTACAAAGAGTGATTTAGTTCTCATACCTGTCCAGTGAAAAAACCTGTATTATCCCTCTTTGATCAGATAATAAAATGGTTCAGCAAAATCCATGAACTGTTAGCGGTCAGTAGACACTTATGTGGGGATCAGGTTTAGATCTAGACTTATTTCACTCTAAACTTGTGTTTGTTCTATGGCACCCTTAGGGCAAACGCAGAGAATTCAGTTTGCATTCTCACCAGGGCTTTTGTGGGATGAGTGTCTTTTCATTTGTGTGTCTGCTAGAGGGAGAAGTCAAGGTCTTTAGGAGAAATACCAGTGTGCTGGTAGCTGCTGAGAACACTGGGGTCCACTTGTATTTCTCTCAGCCTCATGAACACTTGCAAAGAGCTGTGGTTCAAATAAATAAGTAAGTAAACCAGTAATTTCCCTTCCATGTTAAGACATACAATAGGAAGAGGCTAAAATCTAACAGCATCTTTAGATTGTGGCATCTTGGATTTTAAGTAGGATATTATGATTTGGGGCAGAGACTTAGGCTTTATTACTAGACAATCCTTTTACTTGCTGTGGGTTTTTGGACAAGTTACTGCATGTTTCTAAGGCTGAAATATTTTGCCCATAAAATATCCATTTTAGGGTAAAATCCTTGCCACATAAGCATTAGGACCTGGTTTTATATCATCAGCATCCTTACAAAAAGCCAAGCATGACAGGGTACCCTTGTAATCTGAGCATTGGGGAAGCAGAGACTGGTAGGTCCCCAGGCTTGCTGGACAGGAAGTCTTATTGAGTTGGTGAGATACCCTCTCTCAAACTTGTAGGTGGAAAATGACAGATGAATACGCTTGACATCAGCCTCCGAACACACATACATACATGTGTACATTAACATAAGCACATATACATAAGACACATACAAATATTATCTTATTTATCATGTATATGTGTGTGCCTGAGTGTATGTATGCATATCATATGCATGCTGGAACTCTGGGAAATAAGAGGCATGGGTGTCTCTGGAACTGAAGTTACAAATGTTTGTGAGTTACTATATGGGTGTAGGGATCCAAACCTGGGTTCCCCATGAGATCAGTAAGAGCTCATAGATGCTGAGTCATATCTTCAGCCTAATTTTTAAAGTAAAATTACCTGTGAAACAATTTTGATGAAGTAATATGATAATTAATGTTAGTTTTTGACACATGATAGGTTGTTTATAAAGTACAATTGCCATTATCTTGAGGCCAGCATACTAGGGATTTGCTCCTGGTTCTTTTAGCTTACTCTTAAACTTTTTCTTAGATAATATTTACAGACCTAAGAGAATGCAAAACAATGTACCACATAAACAGACAAACAAAAGTGCTAGAGATAAAACTAAATAATAAAACAATACCATAAAATAAGAAATTTGAATTACTTGCCAACAATTTATTTTACTACCAAGTACTTTCTTTTTAGTCTCTAGTGCTTGAACTGCATTTATGAATACTTAATACATTTTCTTGTTTTTATTAGTCACATACATATATATCTTAAAATGAAGCAGAGTTAATAAGAGCTAAGCTAGCAATGGGAGGAATAAATAGACACAAAACCATAGTAAATTTTACTAATGAATCTACATTTTCGTGGACAAATGAGGCCTGGCTATGTGTATATACTTAATTTTCAGTTGTTAGTTTTAGAATATTTCAATAACTCAAGAATCTCTGCTGATACATTCTAGGATTCCTGGAGAGCTGAGAACTACAGAGTTGAGCACCAGTGAGCTGGATCTTATTGCACTAGATCAAAATTCCAAGCTGTCCTTAAACATCAAAAGTATTTTCTCCTAATGTTTTATTTTTCCTCTATTTTCTGCTTACTAGAATCACTGTTATTAGTATTTGTGTTATCTGATTTCACACTTGTTCTTGAGAATAAACAAGAGAGTCACTCTGGATCCTGCCACTCAAAATGAGGTGTAAGGACCAATGTCTTGTTATCAGAAATCTCCTTATGAACACTGGATCTCAGCTCTGGGCATTGTGAGCCCAAATCTTACTTTAGCAAGATTCCAAAGTGTTTTGTACAGATATGAAACTGAGAAGCACTGGATTACATTCCAAAATTGGTATTCAACAGAAAACAGTGTCCTAGCAAATGTTCATCCCTGATGGATTGCCATGAGCAAGCCATGCAAACACCACATCCGTGCCACATGAACGAAATGACCTGTTGTCCAACATCAAGGTCATGATGCCAGCCTCATAAAAAGAATCAACTTTCCTTTGGTTGCTTTGTTAAACAACATGACCAAAAGCAACTTGGTGGGAAAGGGATTTAGTGTATCTTATAGGCTACACACCATCATCAAGGAAAAAGATCAAACAGGAACTCAAGGTATGGGCTTGAAGTACAAACCATGGAGGAATATGGTTGGTTGGCTTGCTCCCTTTAGTGCATGCCCAGTACCACCTTCTGAGGGATTATACTGGCCACAGGTGCTGGTTCCTCTTACAGAAATTAGCAATCAAGACAATTGCAATATCCCAATTGGATAACTCTGGGCTGTGTTGAGTTGATAGCTGTATTAATTTGGAGGCATGCCAAGAAGCTGAAGAGAAGAGTTCAAAATTCCCCCTCACCATGAAATGACACATGATTAAGGAGATAAAAATACTGGTTACCTGATTAACCTGAATGATCACTTTGTGTCCTTTCAGTACATGAGTGCACATACTTAAAATATTTTAAATAAAAAAGTACCAAAATAACATGTTTAAAAAATTATCAACTGATTTATAATTCAAAAGCACATATCATTTCCTAGCTATGACAGAGTGATTTTTTTCCCTTTCTTTTTTCCCTTTGGGACAGGCAGATCAGAAGTTTAAGTCCTCCTCAGCCACACACAGGTTTTGAGGCCAACCTGGGATAAGAGAACTTCTGATCTTGTGGCTTTCACCTCCTGAGCACTGGGATTAGAAGGTGCATACCACAGTGCTTGGTTTTATATCATATTGGGAACCAAAACAGGGCTTAGCATATATCCAGGAGGCACTTTTCCTCAGCCCCACTTTTCCCTGGGGGTCAGACTGAAAGCATTTCTCTTTTAATTCAGAAAGCTCCTCAGAATCAGCGTCACTGTGCATTTCTGTTAAGGACTGTGAATTTCTCCCTCTAATTTCTGTTAGTCCTGGTCTGGAGAGGTCTGCCAACCACCCCCTAGGAATTCTCTAAAATCATAGGTATGTGTATTGATCTCATTTGAGCCACCCCGGCTGTCTCCCCTTCCTCCTCTCCTTCCTTCTCACTCCCTTTTATCTATCTCCTCTCAGGACTTCATGCAGAGTGGCCCATCCATACATGCTTGCAGAGTGAGTGGACAGATACAGTGGTCTATGACAACATCTCTCTAAAGAACAAGATGCAGCTGGTACAGTGGGTACCTGTACCACCTGCTTAATAGGGTTGTTAAGAGAATCAAATGAGACTGGGCATGCAGTGCCCCTGTGTGAACTGTAAAACACCGGATCAAAATGAGAGTGCATTATTAGGCATATGTGGTCTGATAGTGTCTTACAGATGGCAGTCACCTGCTGTTATGAAAACCATCTTTAAGCCAAAGCTGAAACTATAATGGACCCAGAGGCTCCTGGGGCAGTGAATTATCAGCTCCTGTGCCCTCTTTGGCTCAGAATTCTTTTTTTTTTTTTTTTTTTTTTTTTTTTTGTGTGTGTGTGTGTGTGTGTGTGTGTGTGTGTATTTTCTCTTATTGGCTGCTATGCTCTTGTTGTCTGGGGTACTGGTACTTGTCTACTTGGTCATACACTCTGCTTTGGGAAGCCATAGGTGGCCTTCTGGGTGCTGCATTTGGCTGGCAAGATCTGTTCCTGTCCTGTGCCATGTGCTTGAAACATTTACATGCTGAACTGCTTCATTAGGGACATAAACTCAGATCACTTCCTGGAAACAATAAGGTCTGCACTGGGATAGAACGGAGTTGAATAGACATTTATCTTTTCACAGGGTAAATCAATGAGTAATTTTCTGGTTTGAATGCTATATTTAACACTCTGTCTGGGGAAATGCTGTCAAGCATATCCTATTCCAAGGTAGCTTTAATAAAGAGATTTTAAAAAAAGACCCTCCCATTTAAGATTCCTAGAACCTGCTTTAATCCCCCCCCCCCCCGAACTGTCGCCCCTTCGATGTGCAGCCCATGGGAGGAAGCGGGCTAGGTGCTGCTGGCCTGCACCTGTGAGGGGCAGCATTCTGTAAACTTCCAGGGCATAAGGTGGATTTTATTGGAGGAACTCAAAGCCCAAGCTTTCTCCTCTACTGCATGTAAACACTCTAACCTGTTGATTATTGTCACAAATGAGAGAGCTGAGTCACAGGAATGAGGAGCCCATATATTGTCAGCGCCTGGTGTTACATATTCAGTAGAGTGGTCCAGACTTGAATGTCTTAAGGTTGTTAGTTTTCGACTTCCATTCAAGCATCACAAAAACCACATACTGGCATCCAAACTTTTTCAGTGTATTGGTACAGAAAAAAAAAAGAAAAGAAAAGAAAAGAAAGGAGCCTCAGAAGGGTCAATTGACCTCTTCATACAGCCCACACTCAGAAAGCTGATGGTCTTCTTAGCTGATAAATTGGCTCCATCACCTTCAGAGAGGAATGGTAGGGTTCATGGAGGCTGGGAAGGCGAAGTTATTTTCATCAAGACAAAGGTGTGAGGTTCATTTGTCGTTGGGGGATATTGGGAAAGGTGTATGTTCTTGAATTATTTTCTAAGTTATTCTCATCTATAGCATTGAGGAACTATTACTATTACTATGCATTACAAGCTTCGTGTGCATTCGACAAGATGGTATTTGTAAACCCGAGGGGCACTGTAGAGACGTGGTACACCTTGGGCATTTAAGACATTTGTCTATACAGATACCAGGATCCTCTTCATTCTGCACTTCATAAAGCATGGAGATGGTTGGGAAATAATACCCAGATATATATCCGTCCAAACACCAGTGACGATTGTCCTGTGTTGTGGGAAACGATGTCCCACCTTCCTCCCTAAGGAGTTGACTGCAGCACTCTGAGCACACGGTGTGATCTGGACAGTTTCTCCAATTCAGACTCCCTTGGAGCAGTTCTCACCGTGAGCTGTAGATGGCGATGTTGCATCAAGAACTTCCTCCCTGAGGCAATGGTGGGAGCTGGGGCGTCCAGCTGTGGCCTGCTGGGCCTGAACTCTGAGAATCCAGCTTTAAGGTCCTCTGGTTGGTCATAACCCAGCAGTTCTCCTTCTGGGTCCCCTGCTTCCCCATCATTCTCGCCCGCTACAAGCTGGGAAGGCAAGCCCTGTTGCGCTTCCCTCCTCCCTATGTGCCTTTGCTTTACAGGGGTCTGTGATTAATAGCAGCACCGGGGAACAATTGAGAGGGAGAAGGTACTTGGAATGCAACAGTGGAGAGATTAAATGTAATTCGGGTGCCGAACCTCTTTAGTGAGAGCATCCTTGCAAATTTGTTTTCCCTTTCCTTCCACCGCGGGCCCCCCTGCTCAGGGTGGAGGCAAGCCCAGTGACTTCATTAATCAAGGCGCTTTGCCTGAGCTGATGAATTTTAACAGCAAACTGTCACTTACAATCCTTTGCTGTCTCATGTATCCCCGAGCACTGGTTATTTCATCTTCACCAATTAATCAAGGCAGCCACAAAGCGACCCTGGAGTTTATTAGCAGAAAACAGGTTGTTTCTTCCCCAGAGACAGGCTTTTCCTGCCATAGCAGATGTGAGGAGTACCCTCTCCTTCAGTTTTTCTGATGGAGAGACACACCCAAGTCACCGTTTACCCTTCGATTTTTCCTGAGGCCCTCATTGATTAGCCCTTTCCCAAATCTTATCGCTTTTATCTGCTCTCAGGGCTCCAGCACTCTGATTAGAAGGTCAACAAGCACAAAGCGAGAGACAAGATTCCGCCTCGCCTACTCTGGCTGACCAACAGACTGATAGTAGGGTGTGTAGACAGCTGCGCCCATGGCAATTTAGCACCGAATTTTTGGATCTGTTGCTTGGGCACGGGTATTTAAAAGTATGGTTTTTGTTTTGTTTGCTCTGATTTTTTTTTTTCTTCTCACAAATTCAGACTTGAATAACACTACTTTTCCAAAATTCCCTGGCTCCCCTGGAGTGGGCACACTTACAGATAAAATCAAGAACTTTTATTAGGCAAGTAGTATTTTTTAGCAATTGCACAATCATCTTTAATTTCTAAAATTGAACGTTTGGTAAAGCCATGCTGGTCAAAGCAGTAACATCTGTGTAGAGCTTTGGGGGTGCATATTTCCTGTTCCCTCTTTATCACCCCTCTTCCAAGCAGAGCAGCTTTGGTAGCTAGCCATTTGCACAATGCATTTTTTCTTTCATTCATTCATTCACTCCAAAAAACATCTATTGAATATTTCCCCCTGAGCCAGATTAAATCTCAGCCATCAGAACTCATAACATTCAACAAAATACTTGAACAAATTACGTTTTGTTACAGTCATGGTAAGTGTTATAAAGAACACAGGTTGTGGGGAGAACACTTGATGTGGAAACCAAATCTTGCCCGTAAGTTAGAAAAGTTCAATAGGAATTGGCATTTACTGGGAGATCTGAGAGTTGATATGAATTCGCCTGGTGGGAGTGGAATGCAGAGAGGGAGACAGTTGTAGGCAGAGGAAAAATGTCTTTGCAAAAGGCCATCAGGATGGTGGCTTCTTGTAGATATTGACAAGAGGCTTGTGGGAGAATGCTAATGGTAGAGGCTAAGAGGTAAGTAAGGACTAGGTGTTACAGGACTTTGTAGCTCACTTTGGGACTTTATCTGAAAATTGACAAGGGAGTATTGCACGATTTAAAAATGCTTAGACTGGTGCTTTAGAAGGTATCATTTGGCAGAAGAATTTCCAGAATGATAAAACAATGGCCTCCAAAACCCTACTCCTTTGAACAAGCAGAACCAGCAACCTTTCAGAACTCTGGAAATTAATCAAAGGCTTACAAAAGTTAGAAGGTGGTTTGTTTTTAAAAATGCCTGAAGAGCCAGATGTGGTGCACACTTCTTTCATCCCAGTATTCAGAAGGAGAGGCAGGTGGCCTCTGTGAGACTGAGGCCAGCCTGCCTAGTCTATATAGCAAGTTCCAGGCCAGCCAGGGCTATACAGTAAGACCCTTATGAAAGAAAACAGATGAGCAGGGTAGTTTGCAGTGTTTGGGGGCTTACCCTGTACCAGGTTTCTAGTAGTTCTGAAGAGTTCAGACTTGTCACCATAACAGTGGTAAAACCAAAAGCCTAGAGGGGTTGGGGTAGGGAAAGAAAGGATTCAGTGCTGCTCAGAAAACCCTGTGCTTCAGAAGTTGCCACTAACTGACATGTTTGCCCACTCCCTCCATTGATCTCTTTTACAGGTCTTGTCTTAGGCTCATAGAGATCATTGATTCTTAACATTGTAGCTGGTGGCCAATTGAGGCAATCAAGAGGCTGGAGAAAGAGCTAGAAGAACATCTAGGAAATGAGATGCTTATAGAACCACTGGAAAACTCTAACTGATTCTTTGAGATGAAAATTTCAAAGTTTTGTGGATATGCAGGGCTATACACACTCTTTCCAGAAGATGTGAAACTTCTGGATTTGGGAAAGACCTTGAGAAGGCTGTAGTTTTTCATCTATGTGTGACCTTGAGGGTCAATATTTTTAAGTATTCACAATATTGAGTATGTGCCTACACAACCTCACAGTCTAATAAAGGAGATTTAGTGGTTCGGATATTTAGGAATATGCCTGTATAATCATTAAATAATGATGGAGCTAACCAAGATTTCATCAATGGTCAATATAATAGAAATACATAATTTTCATAAATAAAAAGGAACAGCAATGAAAAGACTAAACAGGGGCTTGGGAGATGGCACAGTTGGCAAAGTGCTAGCTGTGCATACATGAGGACCTGAGATCACATTCCCTAACACCCATGTAAAAAGCCAGGCACAGCCATGGGCACCTGTAATTTCAGTGCTAGGGAGACAAAGATAAGGAGATCGATCATTCAGTCTCACAGGCCAGCTGGTCTAGCTGAATCTGTGACCTCCAGGTGTGGTGGGAGACAATAAGGTGGAGAGAGACTGAGAAAGACACTCAATGCCAACCTCTGGTCTCCACAAACAACTGTATACATACCCCTGTCAAATGCACAGTACACATACCCACATGAACACATTAACATATGCCACACACCTATGTACACACACACAAACACACAAACACACACACACACACACAGAGAGAGAGAGAGAGAGAGAGAGAGAGAGAGAGAGAGAGAGAGAGAGAGAGAGAGAGAATGCAAAAACAGAATCTTTTTACTATGAGTTAACTCGGGACTTTCCATTTGTCTGACACAGCAGCAGAGGAGAGACCCCCAATAGCAATGAGGCAGAGTTTTTAAAGCAAAGTGGGCTTGAGGTCTATAGACTACGTAGGAACAGACTCAGGATTGATTTAGGCAAGTGGCAATTATGTTAGTAATTTTTAAATGGCTAGAGTTAGTTGGGGGTTACAGTTACCATTTTTGGGCAGGCCTGAACAAGTTCCATGCTTTGTCCTTGAGCTGCCATGGAAGCTGGCTGGCCTAGCAGGTACTGACTGTGGGGGATGCTTAGTGGCCAAGGCTCTGTCCTTGACTCATGCACATAGTTCTAATTTGGTGAGGGATCTTAGACAGCAAACAACTGACTGAATCTTGAGCAGTAAGAGTACATGCAGAAAGAGAGCTACTGCAAGGACTATGTGTTTTGTTCATGGCCCTCCCAGAAACTGCTTGCTCAAGTCTCAGGAAAGTGAAATTGAGGCCTGATCTTTGAGAGAATACTGAGCAGCCTGTTATGGCATCTGCCTGGTCCTTTCAGTAACAACAAAAATACTCTATTTGTGTGAGGAGGTCTAATGTCCAGAATAGTTACTACAGTCTATTATTTAAACTATTCATTTTTAAGCCCATAAGACAAAGCAACAAAGTATTGCTTATACACCAGCATGTGGGGATGGGTAGAGGTATTAGGTAGGAATAGACACTGAGGAAAACTAAGTAGTTGGTGTAGCACAGTGACTGCAAATCAGTTGTTCTAAGTATGTTCAAAGAACGAAGAAACTGTACCTAAAGGTATAAAGGGAAATATAAGAAATGCCTAACAGGAGAGCATCATTAAAGGGATTAAAAACTGTGAAAAAGGAGTGAGTGGAATTGTTAGGGTAAAAAGTATAAGTGGAGAGAAATAAAGATCACTAGAGAGTTTCAACAACAGATTTAAGCTGATTTCTAGCAGCTGGCTTCTTCTGAAGGAATCGGTGAACTAAGAGACAGATGAATTAAGATTACACACTCTGAATATCGAAGAGTAAGAAAGAGTGGGCAGGAACAAGGAATCCGAGGATGTGGGTTGCAATCAAGTATATCAACCGTTATCGTGGTGGAGAGGAAGAGGCAAAGGAAGATTGGCTAACCCTTTCCTATATTTGGTGAAATATTGGTTTAAACTGCTTTAAAAGCTCACTGGTCTCCAAGTTAAATGTGACCAAACAGACCCTTATCTTTTAAGATGGTTGGGAATCTTGATGTAGCAAAAAAAAAAAAAAAAAAGTCAAAACAAACACACAAACAGAAAAACTTATTGCTAAAGGAGGTCCCCAGTAAAATTAACCACAGGCTTCTCATCATATGCCATAAAGCTCTAATATAAAATAATTCATTTTATGTTTATCATATTTTTCTTTCCACATTTTATGAATACATTTTCTTTTTAATCTTTAATAAAAATTATAATTTTTTTGTATGAGTGTTTTGCCAGCGTATGTGTCTGTGTATCACAGAGGCCAGAAGAGGGTGTCACAACCCTTGGGACTAGAGTTAGAGATGATTGTGAGCCACCACATGAATGCTGAAAATGGAGCTCTAGCCCCCTTGAAGAACAGCCAGTGCTCTTAACTGTTGAGTCATATCTCTAGCACTCCCGTAGATATATTTGAAGATGTAAGAAAATTTACATAGAGAACTCACCTCGAGACAATGAACTGTAGCAAACCAGGCCAGTGATTCTATGGACAGGACAGCTGCGTCCTCCCTTCCTTAGCTCCTGTTTTTCCTGTACATTCCAAGTCATTACTACTCTGCCTTCGCAATCAGATTCATTGTATCTTCACAGTGTTTTCTATTACGTGTTCATATTTAAGTACAAATATCTTTTGAAAACATAAATAAAATATTGTTAATCCTATGTTCAATGTCCAAAATATAAGTCTGAGTGCTTACAATCGATTTCTGCATGTTTAAGACCCTTCTTCCTTACCTTTTGTTCACCAACAGCCCTGTAAAAAATCCCTGAAGAACCGTCTCTGAGGACATAGTTCCTAGAACTGCTTAGCCTTAGATACTGGATTGGTCTGTAGACAAATTTCTAAACAGTTTTATTAAATAAGAAACACAGAATCAAATACAGGGGTACAAGCCATAGATATCAGAGCAATAGCCACCAACTAAACTTAGCTCACCACATCGCCATATTTTGCCAAGAGACTCTCTTCCTGTCTAACCTGCGCCTTTATTGCCTTGCTGTTCTGCTTTCTCATTGGCTCTTAACCCAGCCACCTCACTTCCTTATCACTGCCTGTCTATACAGACCTCCAGGTCTCTATAGTTGGTACTGGGATTAAAGGCAGGGTCATCACGATTGGCTGTGTCCTTGAACACACAGAGACTCTACCTGCCATGTGATCAGATTAAAGGTGTGTGCCACCACTGCCTGATTTCTGTTTATGGATGGCTGTGTCCTCTGATCTCCAGACAAACTTGAAATAAAATACCACATTTCAGCACAAATAAAATATCACCACATTTTCCCTTTTTTTCTAAAAAAAATAAAAAAGAATAAAAACATTATAACTAATATAAGAAAAAATATATACAATAAGTACAATAACTATACACAATATGTACAAGCAATAAATACATCAACAATGTCCAGCCCATTTGCACTTGACAACTCAGAGAAAATATTCCATTATCTATCCTATTTTGATAAGTCCAAAGTGTACCTGATTTACTTTCTATCCTAATTTGTATTCCAACAGAAAACTGTCTTATAATGTCTTTCAAATTTATACAATTTACACCTCTTTAGTGAGTTTTTTTTCTGAAATTCTTAACAAGGAAATCTATAACTATCTAATCTTTAACTAACTATAACTATCTAATCTTCAACTCCCTCAGAGACCCAAGAAGGAAATAATATTACCTAGTAAAACAGGAAGCGCAAACAAGCGACTTCCAAAAAAATGTGAGTTGACAGGAACAGCCAGCTGCCTGGACAGTCACCCCAGGTTCCACTGCACATTGAGGCATCATCTTCGGCCTACAGGCTTAAGGTATCTGACAGACTCATTTGTGAAGTAGGATGTACACAAGACCTACTGTTCGACCTCACATTCATTGCGAGTAT
This sequence comes from Peromyscus eremicus, assembly GCF_949786415.1. Lineage (NCBI taxonomy): Eukaryota > Metazoa > Chordata > Mammalia > Rodentia > Cricetidae > Peromyscus > Peromyscus eremicus. Next base: position 71,043,605 of record NC_081419.1, read on the forward strand.
TCCATGTACCAGATAAACCTGAATTCTACCAGTGTCCTGTCATGATTCAGGACTTTAAATTCTGGAAATTGTTGGTATTTTTGGAATTTGGCTGTACAATCTTCTTGACTTGTGGGTGGCTTCATTTCTTTATTAAATGCCAGTCTACCATTGAGAGGTTAGACTCTGTTAGCCTAGTTACACTTTCAAGAGTAACTGTTTCAGCTACTGTTCCACTGCACACCAGAAGCCATTGGTCCATTGCCTGTTCAGCTGCCTTCAAAGAAAGGGGTACTGTACCTTTTCCAGATTTCAAAGGCCACTTCAGCAATGGTGCCATATTGTTCTGTCTCAGAGGACACGTGTTGCCAAAACCACAACCATACTTGTTTTGGCAAGGATTGGTAGTCCTTTGTTTTGTGTCCTGTCTGTTAATTTTGGATAGCATACTGTCAGCAGTAGATTTGAGGGTGCTTTGTTGCCCAGTGGCTAACTTTTGCCATAATGAAAGTTAACTCCATGTGCAGTTTCTTCAATGCCCATATCTTCTCTAAAGAAGATTGGTACTGCCAGGAGCCGACATGTCTCATAGTCATAAAAAGAGAAAAAAAAATCTAAGTTATTAAAATATTTTAAATACCATATTCTGTAGATCTCTGAAGGGTTTGAAAATGACCTATCTATCTCATATATATCTCTGCTTAGCTTTGAAAACATACCTAATATGACTACAAGTTCAATTGTAATGTCTAACTATTAACTTTCATTTCTTTATATCCTAATAGTTGGTAATAATAACATTTAAGGATTAGCAAATTGTGTTACATTGTAAAATGAATTGTATAAGTACAATATCCTGAACAAGATTAGAAATATACAGCATTTTCTAACAATATCAATCTCAATATATAATTTATATACAATTATATATATATATAAATATATAAAATATATAAAAATCCAATCCCATATAAAGTATTTAAACTAGTAATTGTCTTTTAAAAGTAGATTCAATAGTCTATCTTTTTATCTATATCATATCTATAGCCCCTCTTTTCTTTTCAGAGTAGATTCAATAATCTACCCTCTATTCTATAATTTCTATAAATCATTTTTTTCTTCAAAAAAGAACCTTAAATCTAATCTCCTTTGTTTAGCCCTTTTCCTAACCATTAACAACAACAACTTGTAACCAACCCTCCTAAACAATGAAAATTATTCCAAACCTCAAACCAGTAAAAAGACCAAAAAATTTTGTTTTAATATGAAATATCTATTTGGCTTAATTTGCTTCTGTCCATTGAATCTACTTATTTACAGAAATGTTTCATCTTTTTATTTTAACCTAGAACATTTTCTGCTCACTTCTGAGCTCTTCTCTGTGATGACATCAGGACCCCTGGATCCTGGATTCCTCTTCTCACTGATCCTGCAGGGTAACATGCTTTGTACAGTATTTCTGCTGTGCCCAACTCTGTTATAGGTCACAGAAGACCAACATTACAAAGGGAATTAGCATGTGACCTGTGTTTGTTAGGACTTTCTTAATTATAAGTGACAGTAATTCACGTCATGTTCACCACCAAGCACAAAAAGGCTGTGTGGTTCCTGGGTTGTGTAGCATTGGCTTAGCCTCGGGGACTCAAATACCGTTCGGATCATGATGCTGTTTTAGTTTTGCTTTTTTGGGGGGAGGTCTCATTCATTTGCTTTCTCTGCAGTTATGCGTTATTCCCACGATAAGAAACCTAGTTTTTGGAAGATTACAAAATTTACAAAATATGATGTATAGCTTTTTTCCCCCTCCCACTGAAAGACACTAATCCAATATTTGCTTTGTTCACCATACTATACATACATCTAGAGGAAAGAGTTTATTGTCTTAGCTGGGATCTGCTACCTACCCCTGTGACAAGTGGGATTGGGTGATACTGGACAAAGATCGCTGCTCATGGGAAAGCCAAGTAGATAGAAGCTTGCTTCTCCTACAGATGCAGGTGCTGCTCAGATGAGTCAGTGCTCCTTCCTCTTGAGATCTGCAGCCTTGCAGGTTGTGTGTGCAGAGAAGGACCAAAGACAACTTAGAGGAAGAGGACCACACTGTGCAGGAGGGCTGCTAAAAAAAATGGATCTCCTGTGGGGAAATAGCATCCACAGGAAGTACTTTGAAAGACTAATATTGAGATGGTAATTATGTCAAGCTGTATTTTAGGAAGCAAAAGGGACACATGAATATCTCATCTAGTAATTCCTGAATAATATGTTCAGGCTTTTCAAGTCCTCAAAATACGAAGGGGGAGTTCCTCGAAAGGTTTCCTTTTTCCTTTTTACAGCACTGTTATTTGAACCCAGAGCCCCACACATGTTGGGGAAGTGCTCTGCCACTGAACTGTACCCCAAGCTACTATTTTAACTTGTTTTGAGACAGGGTTTCCTTAAGTGGCCACTATGGTCTCAAACAATTCTGAAGCCCAAGCAAGCCACAAACTTGTGATTTTCTTGCCTCAGCCTATAAAGTAGTTGAGATTGCAGACCTGCACCACCAGGTCTAGCCCTTTTTCCTGTTAAAAAATTCAATAGAAACATTTTTATGTGCGTGAGTAGTGCATTCATGTATTTATTTGAGTGCACTTCCCAAGTGGGAGTGTGTGTAGGCCAAAGGTAGACATCAGGACATTTTCTTCAGTTGCTTTAATAACACACACACACACACACACACACACACACACACACACACACACACACACAGTGTATTTGCACTAGATCTATCACTTAACCTGAAGTTCACCATTTAACCTAGGCTGTCTGGCTGAGCTACCCTCAAGATTCACCTATCTCTACCTTGCAGCACTGGAGTTCCAAGTATAGCCATCCGTACCTGATTTACATGGGTATTGGGGATCCAAAGTCAGATTCCCAGGATTTTGCAGCAAGCTTTGTATTCCCTGAAACATCTCCCAGGCCCATCTTTTTACATGTATTTTAGGATATTAGATTTCTTTTCCCCAATGTAAAATGATAGCAACATCAACAATAAACCTGTATTTATTGCAATCCATGATGCAATATAAAGGTATAAATTCAAAAATATACAATGTATCCTTATCTGATTTTCCCTTGATCATGGAGAGGTGGGTAAATGCATAATGACACATGAGAACTGTTCCATAAAATGAAATGCTAGTTTACATATGAGATTGAAACTTGATTTTCTTATTATCATGTAGCAGGCGGATATCCCATCTAGTCAGCAATCATGACTCTAGAGCATTGTTTCAAGTTGCTGCATAATACATCACAGCAGGAAACTATTCATGTATTCACTCTTCCACCACTATTTCAACTTTGCATGTAACTACCCAATATCTTTCATTTATAATCTGCAATGTATATTTTTATTTCATCCAGATAAAATCCTAAATACACCCCCATATCAAATGTTACATGTATTTTAGATTTTAACAGACATCATCAAATGCCTTACAAAACATTGCAAAAATTCATTTTCTTACCATCAATATTCCTCCATGTCCTTAAGTGTGTACTGCTTTTCACACGTAGAATAACATTTTACTATTGCCTTATTATACTACAGTAACTACTATACTAATTGACTAGCTTCTTAACTATTTATTGTCAGTTAAATTTTTTTTTCTACTGTGAATTACAAATTCACATACTTTTCTTTTGTAATCTGCCTATCAGTTCAACTTTCATCATGGTAAAACTGGAAGAATTCTGTGTGTCATAGAATAACCATTGTTCTGTCTGTTAGGTAGAGTGTTAACTTTTCTATGTGTGTATGTGGTATTTTGTTACTTTGTTACATGCATGCATACTCATAATTATTTGGCTTATGTACATTCCTTTAAAAAAATAACTTTGAGCCTTTGTGTTTAAAAGCAGTAGCAAGAAGAGGACCCTGGATCAGAAGTGCTCATTTTGAGTTCACACATGCAATTTTGATGAAAAGAAAAGAAAAGAACTTTTTAAAATAGAGGTTACTTAGTAGTTGCCATTTCTCAAAATACAAACATAATGCATTCAATAGCATCCATCTTCAGATATGTAAGTGTTTAGAAATTGATGTTCTAATACAAACAATATATTGTGTAGTTGAATACAAATTAAGGTAAAGAAGATAAGTACTTGTATTTTCGTATGCTGTTGAAGATGGGAAAATTCAATGGATCTGGAGAGAAGTTAAAATATTTTTTAAACATACTTAATGATAACAAGTGAATTTCATTGCCTCTGTATGTCCAATCATTTTTTTTCTGCCTTGATATATATTTCTTGCTTTCATTGCCTTTTGAAAAGTACTAATTTATAGAGTATTAATGTCTACACATACTCTCCAAAGACTTCTTAAAAGTAGGATGGGGGAATGTCTGGCATGGGCCTCAAGGTCCAGGAGTCCTTTGTTGGCCACGCCCACAAGCTCTGAGCCACTGTTTCAGAGAGCATCTTGCAGGCAGGATACACACATTGTAGGGTTTAGGTTTTGTAGCTGGGTTGGTGTTCAAGTCTTACCACTAGGAGCCTAGCATGGTTACAGAAGATGGCTGGTTAAGGCTCTATATCCTCCATTACTAGGAGTCTTCACTGGGTCAACCTCACAGGTTCCAGGAAGTTCCCACTGTAATAAATTTCCACATTGCCCCCTAAATGCCGACCATTTCCAGTCATCTCTCCACACTCTCTCCTTCCCTTCTCCACCTGATCCCTCCTGTTCCCATCCCCACCTGCCTCCAGTACACCCACAAAGTCTATTCAATTTTCCCTTCCCAGGGAGAGCCATGCATTCCCCCCTACACTTCTCTTTATCTCACTTCTCTGGGTCTGTAGATTGTAGTGTGACTATCCTTTACTTAACAGCTAATATTCACTTATAAGTGAGTACATATCACATTTGTCTTTTTGGATCTAGGTTACCTTGCTCAGGGTGATTTTTTTTTTCTAGTTCCACCAATTTGCCTGTGAATTTTATGATGGTATTTTTTTCTAACAGCTGAGCAATAGTCCTTTGGGTAAATACACCACATTTTTTTTTTTATTCATTCTTCAGTTGAGAAACATCTAGGTTGTTTCCAGTTCTGGAGGTTGGACAGCTCAGAGACCTAGGGTAGAACCAAACATAACTGACAAAAAAAACAAAATGTCAATGAAATGATTTGTAATGATATTCTGCTGCACTCATAGATTGATGCCTACCTCAATCATTGTCAGAGAGGTTTCCGCCAGTAGCTGATGGGAGCAGATACAGAGACCCACAGCCAAACCAGGGGAACAGGGCCCACAAAATCAACTAAGAAGGGTTCATAGGGGCTCAAAGAGACTGAAGCTGTAAACATGGCGCTTACATGGGTCTGCACTAAGCACTCTGCATACATACTGCGGTTCTTTAGCTTGGGATTTTTGTTGGACTTGTAACATTGGGAGTGGGGATGTCTCTGACTCTTTCACCTGCTCTTGGAAAATTTCTCCTCCTGCTGGGCTACCTTGTCCAGCCTCGATCTGAGGGTCTATGTCTAGTCTTGTTATGTTGTGTTTAGTTGATATCACTGGGAGGCTTGATCTTTTCTGGAGAGAAATAGAGGAACAGTGTGGATTTGGGGAAGAGGGAAGGTGTGTGAAGGGACTGGGAGGAGAGGAGGCAGGGAGGCTATGGTCAGGATGTATTGTGTGAAGGAAGAATGAATGAAAAAATAAATTGCTATTAAGTTTTCACATAAAAAGTACACTAGGGGATAATGTTGACTTGACTAGGTATGTCAAGTCTTTATAACATAATATTTCTGATAATCTACACTATCATTAAAAATAAGCATTTTATCACTATAGCAACATAGCCTCATGTTTAGATTATGAAAATCATCCTGAGGGCTCATATCTTCAATCCTTGGACTTCTGATGGCAGCTACTAAAAAGGGCTATACCAGAGGATGTTAACCCCAGCAAAGGAAGACTCCATCCTTGTATTTATAGTACAGTGGCCATTAGGAGGTGAGACCCTGGTGGAGGAAGTAGGTCACTGGATAGGTGTCTTCGAAGAATGTGTCTTTTCTTTGGTCTCTTCCTGTCTGAGCCTGCTTCCCAGTCACTATGAGAACAGCTTGGTTCTTATGTAGGTCTTTATGGTAGAAAAGAAGATATTTGTGTTTTAGAAATAGAATAAATAGTGTGTATCAGTTACTTTTCTCATTGTCGGGACAAAATACCCAACAAAAGAAGCAATGAAATAAGGGTTTATTTTGACTCACAGTTCAACAGTACAGTTCATCATGGTGTAGAAGAAATGGTGTCAGGAGTGTATCCAGCTGGCCTCACGGTGCCTGCAGTCAGGAAGCAGAGAAAGATGAATGATGGTCTCAATAAGCTTCCCCCTTCTATTTATCTGGGGACCCCTGTCCATGAAATGGTGGTGTCACACACACACAGGTAGATCTTCCCTGCTCAATTAAGTCTCAAAACAGCCTCATGAATACATCCAGAGGTAAATTCGCATAATAATGCAAAATCCAGCTAAGTCCATCTATACAAGATGCCTTGTATAGAGAAATAATGAAAGGAAAATAAGAGGTGAGGAGTGGAATTCAAGTGCTGGATCATAGGTAGGGTACATTAAATATACGTTTTTTTTTCTAAATTTAGTGCAAAACCAATGAAGGGTTTAACTTCTATACAAAACCATCCTGGAGGCTAGTGACACAGGTAGAAGTGCTTGGCCTGTCCACCTGATGACCTGAGTTTTATTCCTGGAATCCACAGTTGAAGGAGAGAAACAAACTCCTAGTAATTGTTTTCTGACCTTTACATATGTGCTGTTGTATGCATGTGTTTCAGGAGTGCGTGCACGCGCACGCGCACACACACACACACACACACACACACACACACACAGAGGCATCATCATCATCATTAAAAAAATAAACATAGCTGCTAGAAGAAAGTGAATCTCAGTGAACAAGAATAGAAACATGGAAAATACTTAGGATTACTTAAGAATTCCTTGTCTGACCCTGTCACATTGCGCTCACACAGAACCTGGTAAATGTTTTGTTTTTATCACAGGTTTTATTAGAACATGTTGTAGTTGTTATTTCCTTCTGTAGACAGTGCACTGACCCAGTGATGGCCATGGTGCTTGGCACAATGTGAGGATTTAATGACTGTGGATGAGTAAATGGAAGTATGTCCTCTAAGGCACTGCAGTGGTGGTGGGATATGATCAGGCTCTTGAGCCTAGTGATGGTCTGAGCATGGCACAGGGACTGCCTAAGGTCAAGGACCCTTTAGAGGACTTCCTTTAATTACCACAAAAACTCTCAAGAAGGATGATCAGAACATCTTAAATGGTAATGATCTGGAAAATGGAAAAGGACTTACAAATTGGAAAATGAAAATAGTCACCTCACATGCTACAAAATTAGTTTAAAAGGCAAGCTAACTGAGGGAGGAAAGCAACTCGGCCCTGGAGAAAAGATTAAATTCACCTGAGAACAGGTCAAGTCCTATTACTTAATGCGTTCATTTTGCATGGGTTTTTTTTTTTTTTCATTTCCAAAAATTCCATCTTAAGTTGACTGATATCTAATTTCATGGTATATTGCATATTGAAGGAACCTGATGTTGAGGGTGGGAGAGTTTAAAAACTGTGGCAGTATAAAGTTACATAAAACTGGGATTTCTGATTTAGGTCTTGTGTCTACTTTATAAAGTTGAAGAAACAGGAGCTTAGGTTTCAATTCTCTCATACATTAAAAATAACACTACAAGCTGGGCAGTAGTGGTGCATGCCTTTAATCCCAGCACTCGGGAGGCAGAAGCAGGTGGATCACTTGTGAGTTTGAGGATAGCCTGGTCTACAGAGTAAGTTCCAGGAAAAGGTGCCAAAACTACACAAAGAAACAAACAACAAAACAAAACAAAACAAATACAAAATATTACTTTATGCTCTTTCCAATTGTAATATTCCATAACTTTCATGACATTTGTTGTTATATAGTTCATCTTGCTTGTCCAATTATAATATGATAAGCAACAGAGGACCATAATTCCACCACAGTTCACCATAATTCCACTTACAATGTTTGGATAGATTGAGTAAATATGGTATATAATCATTAGAATGCTGGAGAGATTCTAGACATGGACATACATGTCAGCCGAACCTTATCTGCTTTGCATAAATTTCTTGAATTTATCAGGGATAATAAATTTACCTGGGAATTAGGATTTTTGGAGATTTCATCATGAAGCTACATAAATTAAGTAAACCATACACCAAGGCATAGCAATGGTTCCTAGTGTGGATTCTTTCTTCAACTCCAGAAAGTTTCTGTAGCTAAGATGTTTATATACTATATTATAAAATCCCCGAGCAGTCTTATAATGTATATCTTAATAGTTCCCATTGTCAAAAGAAGATAAGCCTGTGAATATAATTAATTTGCTCAAGCTCTCAGACAAATGAAGTAATGAGTTGAAGATCTAATTCTAAAGATGACAATAAAAGATAGTCTTCCCAAGGGCTGGCAAACGTGTGCCAAACTCTTTTAAGGAAGTACCTAAAATGCTAAGTCCATTTGGGTCCAGCAGTGCAAAACAAAAATTACACATTGAGTTAGAGTCTCAACAAACTGGAGGAGAGGATGTTTTGTTGAGAGTGTTCTGGGTATGCCTCTGACAGGGATACCCATCTAGTTATATCAGCATCTCCAGCATAGAGATGCTGGAACCTACTATTAGTATGGCTGTGGCATAATGTGTTATTCCTCCAAGGAAAGATTTGTAGGTAAGTGTGATTATGAAATATAATGATGTTCTCTATCTCCCATTGCTTCATTACTACTGATCTATTATAGTCTTGGAAATGCTCTGTGAACTGCATACCTTAGCTATAAAGGTGTAGGCATCATATCTCCTTTCTCTCTTTTACAATAAATTAAGATAATTTGATAAATTATGTGTAACTTTTTAAATTGAAAATATATTTTTTCATGCAATATGTTCTGGTAATGATTTTTCCTCTTACAAGATCTTCCCTACTTCCCACCCACCCAAATCCAAACCAATTTTATCACTCTTTCATTAGAAAACAAACAGGCATTTAAAAAATAAAATAAAATATAAAAACAAACAAACAATTTTTAAGTTTAGACTTTTAAGTAAGATTCAGGATTATCATCTCTAGCCCAAATGGATCCTAAATTTTATATGAATTAGGCTTAATAAGTAAAATTTTACTCTTCATTTGAAAATTCACTGAAGGAACATCATAGAATTCATATTTTTTTAGCTGTTGATAACCCTTTCTTTTTTGCTATGTCAGGTGACTCTGTTATCATTTCACTTCTGAGACTCGTAGCAGTTGGCTTTTCCAAACATGCTCTCTCTTTTTTTGCTGTTTTTCTAGACCCTAGTGAGCTTAGGGTATTGTGGTGGTTTGAATAAGAATGGCCTCCATAGATTCATGTGTTTTAATGCTTGGTCTTTAGGGAGTGGTGCTATTAGGAGGTGTAGCCTTGTTGGAATAGGTGTGGCCTTTTTGAAAGAAGTGTGTCATTGTTGCTACAGGCTTTGAGGTCTAGTATGGCTCAATTATTTTCTGCTGCCTGTGGATCTCTCAGTTCCTTCTTTAGCACCATATCTGCCTGAATATTGCCATGCTTCTTGCCATGACAATAATGGACTAAACTTCTGAAACTGTAAGCCAGCCTCTATTAAATGTTTTCTTTTATAAGAGTTGGCATTGTTGTGGTATCTCTTCACAACAATAGAAACTCTAACTAAGACAAAAATTGGTACAGGATATTGCTGTAATATGTCTGATCATGCTTTTGTTTGGGGAAATGTGGACTTGGTTACTGTGGATTAGAAAAGCATTTGAACACTTTCTTTGGGGCTAAATAGGCCATCCTAGTAGGAACATGGAAGACAGTGGGCTGAGGATGATTTGAACTGTAGAGGCCTGGCTCAAGAGGTTTCAGAGGAGAATTTTAGTATGTTGTGGAGAGAAAGCTGATGGAGATGTAATTGAACAAAGGGGCCATGTTCCAGCCCCAGCAAGCAGTGAAGTTGGAGGCTTTGGCCACATGGTTCTGACTTTAGAGTCAAGGATAGAAGAAAGGGGTTATAAAATCTCCGTCTGTGACTAGAAAAGCTACTGAGTCCAGTCATATGGTAGGGGTGTCCCTGAATGGATGGCCAGAGAGATCATTGTATGAAGCTGTGAAGGTAAAGCCTAGATTTCCTTGAAAACCCTAAGATGTTGGAGATGACAGAGTCATGGGATACCTGCCAATGAAAGCTGATAACAGGGAGTGGAAACAGCTCAAGAGAAAGAAGTATGTTGCAGTCAACAAAGCTGAATGAAGTTGGAAATCTGAAGAGTGTTTTGATATCATACATAGAGATGCAGAGTTTGGAGTTTATTTAGCTGGTTTTTGGTCCTGATTGGTGCAGTATTTCCTTACTATGCTCCCTTCCCTATGTTTTGGAATGGTAATATATATCCCGTGTCATTGTATGTTGGCAGTCTGTGATCTGCTTTTTAATTTTTGTTTTTATAGGGGATTACAGTTAGAGATTACCATGAATCTCAGGCGAGAAATTGGGCTTTGAGCTTTTAAACAGGGTTGAGACTGTTATAGACTATGGAGATTTTTGAAGTTGGACAGAATGCATTTCAGCATTATGTATGCCTGCAAGCCTGTGGGAACCAGGGAGTGGAATGTGATGCTTTGATTAGGAATGCCCCCATAGACTCATGTGTTTGAAAGCTTGGCCCTTAGGGAGTGACACTATTAGGAGGTGTGGCCTTCTTGGAGTAGGTGGGTCCTTGTAGGAGGAAGTGTGTCACTGTGGGGGCAGACTTTGAGGCCTAGTGTGGCTCAGTATCCTTTTGTTGCCTGTGGATCAAGATAATAGAACTTTCAGTTCCTTCTCCAGCACCATGTCTGCCTGCAAACTGCCATGATCATAATGGACTAAACCTCTGAAACTGTAAGCCAGCTTCCATTAAATGTTTTCCTTTATAAGAGTTGGCATTGTCATGGTGTCTCTTCACAGCAATAGAAACCCTAACTAAAAGCTGGGCAGTGGTGGTGCATGCCTTTAATCCCAGTACTGGAGAGGCAGAGCCAGGTGGATCTCTGTGAGTTCAAGGCCAGCATGGTCCATAGAATGAGATCCAGGAAAGGCACCAAACTACACAGAGAAACCTTGTCTCAAAAAACCAAAAGAAAAAAGAAAAAAAGAAAAAAAGAAACCCTAAGGCAGGTATCAAGCCACTTTACATGTGTTAACCTCTCATCACATAAATTCTTTGAATTAAAAATAACAAGACATTACTTGCATTGCATCAAGGTAAAAAGAATTCTCTACTTTTGCCTATGGATTAGATTAATCTATCTTTATACTCCAAAGATCATTTAAAGAATAGATGCAGTTGATTAAGGGAATGCTACAGATCCTATACTTTAGAATATCAGAAGGATAGCTTTTGTCCCCTTCCAAGAAATTAAAAACTGAATAATAACTTTGACATATATTCAATTAAAGAAATATAACTTACCTTGTGAAGTTTGGGAAAATTTTGAAAGAATTTGATGAACCAAATGATGTCTCTATAGCTTTGAACAAATTCCTTCTTAGTTCCTCATGTCCCACACACTTAAGCCTATTATCAACGGTTGGTTGAGAATAAAGTGAAATAAGCATGATGCTATGGTCTTTATGAAAGACTTTTGATCTTTTCTTCTTCACTATTTAGCATCTACCCCATGTCATAACTGCTCTTTCCTCTGAAGAACTTTTACTTTCTATGCATGCTTCATGGAAACAGAAGGAAGCTTGATCTGTTCTTCACATGTTCCTCTTAAAGATTAAAACTTACACACAGAGATTCTCCCCAAACCTACTCTTGAAACATTGAGTTAGTCAACTTAATGGGGAAGATGTTTGGTGTTTGGGATGACTAAAGAAGCTTACTTCTCATTAAGATCTCAACTTGGTGTGACAGTAATATAATGTCTTGTTCTAAACCAGTGTTATCAACCTTCCTAATACTGTAACTTAATACAGTTCCTTATGTTGTGGTGACTCCAACCCTAAAATTATTTTTGTTGCTACTTTATAACAGTAATTGTTTTACTGTTATGAACTGTAATGTAAATATCTGTGTTTTCTGATCATTTTAGGCAACTCCTCTGAAAGGATTGTTTGACACACAAAGGGCTTTTGACCCCATGGTAGAGAAATCTTGTTCTAAATAATGCTATGAAAATATCTTAATACAAAGATGTGAATAACTTGAAATAAAAATGTATCACTTATAAAGGAACTGCACAAGAAGAGATGCTCCAGTTGTCCTGACAATTTACATGACTTCTATAGTTTTTCTTTGAAAAGATGAACTAAGGAAAACACACAATATGTTAATGCTGGGAAAGCCAAAGGAGAAAACCAGGATGACAATGTGTATAGACCTACATAGAAGGTGACCTGGTACTGAGCTTGGTGACATGGAAAGGGGATCTAATGGGTTTTAAGGAGAAGTAGTACACAACTTAAACAGTTGGAGGAAACTTACTGAACATAGGAAAGTAGCAAACAATTATAGTGCCAGAAAAATTAAAGCAGTAGCTTGCTTTTTTAAGGGTTGTGTGGGGAATACATCCAGAAAAGGTAAGAGTAATGATAAGCTTCAAAGAAAAATGCAAATAACAGCAGCAAGCAAAAGAGAGATGATGCTTTGAATTTAGATGTCATAATAAGAGCACAGGGTTTGTATGTGACTTTTCAGTATTTATCATTTTCCTTCCATGAAGGAGGCTTTCTCTTTTTTTAATGTTTTAAGCCGGTCTCACAAAGCTGCATTACTGTTTGATATTTTTTGAAGTTTTTTTTTCCATAATGTGTTTTTTCTCATTGGTGAATTGATCAGTGAATTGCCACATTCTTACCAAACTATGAATAAGTAAGACACTGGCTTCCACCTGGCTCACCTCTCACAAAATAGGAAATGGGATGGAAAGGTAGCTCAATGGGTCAAGTTCTTGTCGCAAGCACAAGCATTAGGATCTGAGTTTTATCCCCCAGCATCCACATGATATAAGCCCTGCCTGTAACCCCTGTGCTGAGGGGCAGAGACAGGAGGATTCCAAAGGCTCACTGTTTGGTCAGTTTAGCCAAAATGGTGAACCCTAGGTTCAGTGAGAGGATATGTCTTAAAAAAATAATGTAGAGAGTGATAGAGGACTATTCATTGGTCTCTACATGCCAGTGTAGTCAAGCGAACCTGCTCAAACACTTGTCCTTGTATGTACATGTAATACACATACAGTAGGATGGAGGGGGAAAGACAGTAACAAGATGCTGATTAAATAATCCTCCTTTGTATTCCTACCTATGCATTCTGAGAACAGCACTCTGGTTTGTATAGACGGGGGTCTAAAATTATACCTGTTCAACATTTGCAGAAAGAATAAGACATTTTTGAGAACACTTGATTTTTCAATAAAAGATGGTCAGTTAAATCACTGAAGGTTGTTAGATGAGCAACTTGAACTCATTTATGAAGAGCTGTTTTTTCACCATTGGATGCAGGTGCAAATCAGAGTTATCCTCCAGTGTTAGTTTACCATTCTATACACAAAGCACAACCTACTCCTGCTGATGTATCTGAGGACTTAAACAGCATGCCACAAGATGTGCACTTGTGCCTGCATATGGTCATGTATGATTCTACATAGACTATGTATGGAGATGTAAGCTTTTCCTTGAGAGTGAAGATTTGTGGTTTGTATTAGGTTCTCAAATGCTTGTTACCAATATAAAGTGATGCAATTAAATGACTGACATAATGAATGAGAAAACCAAGAGGAGGTCCTAAATACTTTAAATACTCAGAAAACATGCGGTTTGGACTGAAGTATCTCAAAAGTGGTTGTTAGCTATCAGTGTCTGGACACCAAGGATAAACATTATTTTATAAGCTACACAGAGTCAAAGAGGTGAGACTTTCAGAGTTGATTCCCACATTACATTAAAAAATGTCATCATAGTTTCTGTATTATGTATTTGTAATACATCCTATATTGCAGATTTGTAAAATATAATACAATTAAGTTTTAATTTGTGATAGGGCCTCACAATGTAGTCCTAGCTGGTCTGGAACTCATTATGTTGATCCAACAGAGATGTATCTGCCCCTGCCTCCTGAGTGCTGAGATTAAAGGTGTATACCACCATACCTGGCTCTATGCAAACTTTTATCAAATATAGTCTCATATAAAAACTTAAGTATATAAAATACACAGAAGAAGAAGTGATTTGATTGAACTTGTTTGGGATTTTGCATTTTTCCTGGTTGGGTTATTCTTTAGTACCTCATAGAATATATCCTGGGTCACCTGAAGTTTTATTTCCCTTATAATCAGTTTCACTTTGCATTATATTACATATTTTTAAAAATCCATGTATCTATTTATGTTATGTGTAAGCATGTGTGTGTATACATGGGTGTGAGAGTGCCATGACTCATGTTTGGAGTTCAAAGACAACTTGTAGATGTTTGTTCTTTCCTTCCAGCTTATGAGTCCTGGAGATTAAGCTCAGGTCACTAGTTTCCTTGACAAGAACCTGTTGAGCAATATTTCTGGCCCTAAATGTTGTGTAATGTCAATGTTTTATAAGTGAATTATCAAAGTACAAATTGTGTCATGTAACTATTTTTTTTTTTATCCTTTGAGATAAGCCGTTGCTATATAGCCCAGCCTATTCTGTAAGTCACAGCTATCCTACATCAGACTCCTCAGTGCTGGGATTAATGGCACATACCACCATGTTCAACTCTTCCAACGTGTAATTGTGTGTTTGATCATTTGATCTAATACTGTTGGCACTGGCCCTTGAGTCAGGTAGATTTGACACAATCCTGGCTGTTAGTGATTTGCTATGCAGTCTTGGGCAAGTCCCCAAACTACTTTCTGCTTCAGTTTCCTAATCTGAGAATTATGATTAAAATGGAAGTAATTACAATGATGATGATAACACCAGTGATGAGGAGGATAATAAAAACAGAAATAGAGATAATATGCACCCACGGGGCCACAGTGATGTTGAAATGAAGGAGGCCTTCGGAAAGGCCATTCTTCTAATGATCCTCATCCATCCCTGATAACCCTTCCTCTAACTGAAGAGCTATTAAATATAAATACATAAATATGGTTCTATTAGTTTTAATGGGGAAATTATGATGCTTTGCATTCTAATCTAAGGAAAATAGTTTTCAAAGATAGAAAAACACATCAATTGAATAACAAAAAGACGTTACATAAGACATAGGCAATGCTTATCAAGTAAATTAGCTTGGGTTGTATGTGAAATTTATCATAACAAAGGTTGAATATTAACTGAAAGATCAAATTAATAAGGGTGCAAAGTGGTACTCTTTGGAAAGTCATTATTCAATCCATTATCTTCAAGGGGGCTTATGGTGATTTTGACCCTAAACTACACAACATATATTCCTCACATAGAAATTTCTTTCATATTGGAATGAAAGCCTCCTTCATATTTTCCCCCAAGAGCAGATATAGAACCACTCAAATTTTATTTCCTTTACAACTAGTTGTTTTCTTTTTTATTATCTGCACTTGATCTTAGACAGTGGGCTGAGAAGCAAATTTTGCATTTTGATTAGTTTGTCAAAACATAAATTACATTATTAGAGTGAGAAATTGTTGGTTAATTTTCTATTAATCTCTGGTCTTGTTGATCTAGCAATCCTAAAACACAGATGAATAGCACATAGGTGGAACCAACTGCTCTCTTAGGTAGTGCTGTCTTGTCATCTCTCTCAGCATCTGTATGTAAAGCCAAATAATTGAAGTTCATTCCAAATGCAACTCTATTCAATTCATTCTTTATGAGAGTCTCTAAATGGAAACTTCAGTGTCAAGTGAATTGGCAAATATGTCTTAGCTTGAAGTCACTGTGTTGAAATATTACCTTCCATACTATATTTGTTTAATGTGTTTGGGGAAGGTAAATATTCCTCATACTGAATCAAGAAAATGAAAACAGAATGAACACCAGACTTTCCTGGAGAGAGCTTGTTTTTTACCTGCAGAGTTGGTACACATGCTGAAGCCTGTACTTAGCCGACTTGTAGCTGCCACAGTCAGGACTTAGATCAGGTTGTCTTCGTTATTTAATACCTTTTTCCTTATTTATTTTCTTTGCACATCCCTTCTATCTCCTGATACTACACTGAAAGCTTCAACATCACAGAACACCTCAAAATCATCCAGTGATTGCTGCAGACTGCCAGGCGACACTTTGGAACCATGAAAACAATTTATTCCCTCCACTACAGTAGAACCTCAAATTCACTTCTAAACTGTGTGTATGACAGACATTACCATTTTTGAAAGCCTGAAATATTCCCTAGGTTTGCTTTGCTGTTCCCGAATGTGTCTGTAAAGCAGTGATGAAAGTGTACTCTTTTCCAGGGGAGGTAGCCTAGCGAATAGACGTCCATGGTTAGCCAGCTCCCAGCAATGCCCTCTTCATAGTGTATCATCATACTTATCTCTGTGTGGCTTACCTCAAGAAGTACATAAGACAGTGACAGTTGTGATTCAGACAGATATTTTTCTCCATACTAGGATTCTCAGACTTAAAAAGTAAGTTAGGGCTGCTGTGATGGTGCAGTGGATAAAGGTGTTTGCCTTGCTAGCCTGATGACCTGGGTTTAATCCCTATATCCCTTAATGGAAGGAGAAAATCAACTTCTAAAAGTCCTCAGCCCTTCACATGCTCATTGTGACATGAGTTGCCAACACTCATACACACAAAATAACAATTATAAATAAATTAAATCCTAAATTTGTAGTTTAACTTATTTGAGTGTCTGGAATTCTCCTATGAAAATCTCATTACATGTCCCACATTTGGTATGTTTTTACCAAAGACAGGTATAAGTATTCACCAAGGGTCCTGTATTTTTTTTTTTGCCAGTCAGAAATATTCTAGCCCCACCTGTTACTTTTGCTCTTGTGTTGGAAGTATTATGTTAAGCATTTACAAAAGGCAGAAGGTTTGTAATTTGAATATGTTGTAGCTGCCACTAGAATGTGAATATGGAGCCCAGATTCAAGGGAATATCCTTGAGTAAGAGCCCCAGTGATACATATTAAAACTTATTAAGTATTAAGCATTATAGTGAGGTCTCAGTAAAAGTTCACCATATCTGCTATAATTGTTAACCACGTCTTTATTAGACTACATATATGAGCTCCATTAGTTAGGCATTGTGCCAAGTGATTGTTATGAAATGACTAATTGATTTCTTTCACTGGAGCAAAGGACAGAGTTGTGGTCATGGAATAAGAGAAATATTCAACTAAAATCTTCATTTGATTGTGATGCATTTGAGCACATGTTCTATTTTGCTTATATATGTATCTGCCTTGCCCAGGAAAGATTGACAGGCTGAAAGGGTCAATTACTTTCCTATCACTAGATAATCCCATTCTAGTATTGCTCACATTATTTCATTTCATAAATTTAAAAACAAAGACCTGAAAATGGGATGTGGTTCACAATTGCCTATAGTTCTGGTCTAAGGGGATCTGACACTTTCTTCCTGCTCTCTGTCTCTCTCTTTCACACACACACACACACACACACACACACACACACACACACACACACACAATGTGGAAAATTAAGGAAGTGCTTAGTAAGAAGACACTTTCTACCCCATCCTATTCCCGCCTGAAGCTCTTCTCACAAGTGACTTGCATGTCCTTAGTATCTCATGGTCCTTCCACCTTATCCAAACATTGTTTTAGAACAAATGTAAATAATAATTTCCAAAACATGATGATGCTCACTCATTTCTCAGGTTTGGTTGCAGAAATTTTATTCCAGACACCAAAGAGCTAAGAATTTAGAGTATTTTTAAAATTCAATTGTTTTGCACTAACATTTTATCTGAATTTGCATTAACCAATAAACTAGAACAATAGACGCACATCTACCTTTGGTAAGTGCAGAATTGAAAATTTAAGCTGTAGTTAAACATATACATACAAGGTAGGCAATGACGAAGGAAAAATGTGGCCAAGTAAATCTCAGTGAAGTATCCAGAGGGAACAAGTCCACAAAGGCTGGGTTTTGTCCATTTGTCAGTAACTTACAGATGTTATGATTAGCTGATTTTGTTTTTTGTTTGTTGTTTGTTTTCCTAATAGGAAGTTTAAAGCCTAATACATAAGCCATCTTTGAATATACCTGTTTGTTTCCTATTATCTATTGTGATTTAGGAGCTTCTTCTGCAGGAGTTTCCCAGCTCTGACTTACTTTTAACAAATGCTATGGTATGTTTCTTGAATGGAAACTTCTTTGTAGAAATTTCAGTTCTGTGAACACAGTACATTGTGTAGCTGGAATCAAGTTGCCGTTTTGACACATATTTATGTATAGGGTTGTTTATTATGAAAAATGTCTCAAACTTATGCTATTCATAGTATAAACTGCACAGATGATGCCATGTACTTCTGAGAATAATTCAGTACAATACATGAAGAACCACCCATTTTGCAGCCTATATTCATACTATATTTTAAGTTATGAGTCAGTTTAACTCATGATGATAAGGAATTGGAGTATTTATCTTAACTTTAATACATTTGTCAAATAATAATATCCTTCTTTGTGGGTTGGTTAAAAAGTCAGCTGCTAATTCAAGAATTTCTAAGTATTCTAATTACGATTTAAAACCTAGCAGGAAGATGAAATGAGGCACTCATAGTACAGATTTGGAGAGATAATATATTAAGTTCCAAATACATTTAACTCAGTGAGGGCATAAAAGTAAAATAAAGAAATAATCAATATCAGTGTGTAAGTAAATGTAGCCATAGTATTTATTAATTATGACCTATCTTGGAGGGACATAAATAGTAACTCTTTTGAGGTCACCAAAAATTTTACCCACAATACTTAAGAGATGGCTTCAGTCCTGAAGACTGAACATACCAGCATACACCATTAAAAGGTATATGGGTGAAGAAGTGATATATATATATATATATATATATATATATATATATATACACACACATACATACATACATACATATATATATAATATATATGTGGATAAATAAAGCTATATATATAGTTTTGTTTATCCATAAAGAAGAATAAACTTAAATATTTGCAGGAAAATAGAAGCAAATCATCATGCTAAATGAAATAAGCCAGACTCAGGAAGACAAATTCCATGTTTTCTCTCATATGTGAAACCTAGATTTAAACATATATGTACTATGTATGTGACCATAAACATAGGCTAATGGGGGATAAATGTGAGGAAAGCAAAGATCAATGGTATATATCTGTGAAAAATGTCACAGTGAAAACCATTGTTTTCTGTGCTAATAAAACAAGCAATAAACAAGTAAGAACAACCAAAACCAAACCAACATTTGCCAACTTGGGGCTCCTACACAGAACACTGAAATCACAAGTGTAACAACAAAGGCAGACAAAACTATGTATGGGTGGATTAAAATGGATTTGTTTGTGGATGCATTTTTGTATATTTCTGAATAAAAGCATGGAGAAATTAATTAATGACAATTCATTTCTTTTTTTTAAACTATCAAAACACACCTTAGATACAATTGCTAACATTAAGTACTGTCCCACAGCACTGTGACACAATCAGTTCCATCCCATTAAAAGTAATAAAAAAAAAATAGCTGGATTGATCAAGATAAGCTTGATTTCCTTTGACCTCCTGGAGCATTCCATAAGTGACAGTTCACAGCAGCCATCAATAAAGCTCATGATTTAACACTTGACTGAAGGTACACATCAAAACCTTATGTTTTCTATGGTTACTTGTGAGGTCCTTATCTACTGTTGAGATATCCCTTGCAACAAGATAGGCTGAAGGTAGTGCTTTGTGACTTAGAACACCTCTTCTAAAATGTAAACCAAACTCAAGGATTTCACAACTCTTCTGATTCCCCATTGATTGTTTCTTGACAAAACCAAAGGGAAGTGATTAAAGAGAGCCATTCTGAATGTCGTGAGATAATTGTTTTTGTGAGGTAAATTCTTATTGTGTATTTTCCCAACATAGAAATAGCAGCAAAACTTTATAGGTTCAGGAAAAATACATGCATCTTTATATCCTTACTGAAACACATACAGAAATAAGTAGTGACATTTTCTCCAAGAAAAATTTTATTGTAGATGATCTCTTCTGAATTTGTGGCCATATAGGATGTTCCACTTTTATTTATCTTTTTCCTTCTGTCTTCAGGATCATCTTGACATACATTTTTTGTATTTAAATTTTATAAAATTCTACTAGCTGGTGATTGATTGGCAGGTGAAAAGCTTTTCTTCTAACCGTCTTTGGTATCTTGTCATAGGAGGAACTATTGACTGGTAGGTTGATAATTAATGCTGGGCTGCATTTCTTTGAGAACATTACCTAGTAAAGATTTTTTTGTTAGCTGGGCGGTGGTGGCACATGCCTTTAATCCCAGCACTCTGGAGGCAGAGGCAGGCAGATCTCTGTGAGTTCGAGGCTAGCCTGGTCTACAGAGCAAGATCCAAGAAAGGCACAAAGTTACGCAGAGAAACCCTGTCTCAAAAAACAAAAACAAACAAAAAAAAGTTTTTGTGTTATTATTCATCCCTCTTAAAACTCATGGGAAGGGTATATGCTCCTCACAGAAGCCATGGGTTGACAAATAAAAAGACCTATGTCAAGTGTGGGATAGCTCCTCTTAAACTGTTATCAGGGATGCTTCAGAGATCCTCCAAATAATACAAGATGTTGTTATGTCTATTGGTCTTCCACAAGACCTTACTGGTAAGATTCTACTGCTGAAGATACCACACAGTTTGGTCACAGGACATAGAAAATACCAGTTAGAAATGAGTAGGTGTCTTCTTCTCTACTGGAAGGTATTCTGCAGGCTGTTTAGGGGAAAAGATCAACATCTTCCAGCTGTGAACCTATAATGTTCACTACAAACAAATGTGGTAAAAACATGTCCATGCTGGCAACAGTGTCATGAATGTTATGAGGTATAACCAATTGATTTGTCATTGGATTCAAGATCCTCTCTGAAGGAGGAAATATGTACCAGAAACTGGAATTTTGATCAAGAACTCAGAGGCCCCATGGATAAAAACTATGTTTACTATTTTGCTTAATATAGTATAAAACTGTACTTTATATTCATAACTCTATATCTGTATAGATTGATATACCTCTCAGTCCTCATCAGAGAAGTTCCTTTGTGCAGTGGATAGCAGTCAGGTAATGCAGAATCACAACTGGTCAAATACAGAAAATAAGTATCTGGGGAATGCTCAGCCACAAATGTGACATCTACATTCTACCCACTCTCCTAAGTTCTTAGGGAATGTTGCTGAAAAGGAAGTGGAAAGATTTTAACAAACAGGTTAGAAAAGACTAAGGTGAAACATTATAATATAGACATGACAGGACTGCTTTACTCATAAACTTACAACTGTGGTCACTTGTATAAAACCTACATAAAATCAAGCCAGTCAACATTGTAACATGAAAAAAGATAGAGGGGGAGGGCGTCATGAGCTCCCACCCCTAGCTGAAGAGATATTTGCAGCTGACGGTTTCTGCTATTGAGTCAGATTTCACTGTGGGTGAGGCCCATGGTAAGTTTCCCATGCTCCAGTGAATTTCTCCAGATATATGATTATATGGACAATACAAATTAGATTCCATAGGCTATTTAAAAATAAAAGGATATGTGTTAGGAGAGGGTAAGAGTGGGAGAGTAGATTTGAGAATAATTAGGAGGGAGAGTGTGGAACAAGTGTCATTAAATACATTGAATGCATATATGAAATTCTCAAAAAAATTATAAAAATATTATATTTGGAAATATATGAGAGCTCCTGAGTAAACTGGGTGTTGGGGAGCCAATAGAGGGTAGAGGATGGGGCATGAGAACATAAGGGAATGGGATGGTCCAGATGGAACAGAGAAAGGGTGGGAAAGCAATGAAAGAGATATCTTGATAGAGGGAGACATCATGGAGATAGGGAGAAACCTAGTGCTAGGGAAGTTCCCAGGAATCTATAAGGATGACCACAGGTTAGACAACTAGCAATAGGGGATAGGGTGTCTGAACTGGCTTACCCCCATAATCAGATCGGTGAATATCCTAACTGTCATCATAGAGCCCTCATCCAGCAACTGATAGAAGCAGACGCAGAGATCCTCAGCCAAGCACCAGGCAGAGCTCCAGGAGTCTAGTTAAAGAGAGAGAAGAAAGATTCTATGAACAAGGGGCATCAAGATCATGATGGGGAAAGCTACAGAGACAACCAAACAAAGCTAGTGGGAACTCATGTACTTTAGACCAACAGGTGTGGAGCCTCCATGGAACTGGACTAGGCCCTCTGCATAAGAAAGACAGCTGTATAACTTGGTCTACTTAGGGGTCTCCTGTCAGTAGGATCAGGATCTGTCCCTGGTGCATGAGCTGGCTTTTTGGAGCCCATTACCTATGGTGGGACATTTTGCACAGCCTTGATTCAGGGGGAGGGGCTTGGACCTGCCTCAACTGAATGTACCAGGCTCTGCTGACTCCCCATGGGAGGCCTTACCTTTTTGGAGGAAGAGATGGGGGTAGATCAGGGAGGAGGGCAGGGAGGGGGAATCTGTAATTGGTATGTAAAATGAATAAAAATTTCTTAATAAAGAAAAAGAAAAAAATAATAACTAAAATTTAGCCTAAAAAACCCTCTTGGGTAGGAATCTCATTCTATGTCATTATCTTTTGAAATTTTAACACGAAAGAGTAATACATGCATATCTTTGGACCTCTATACAACATTAGGCTATGTGTATCAGAGAATTTTTTATTCAGTCTAGTCTTCACCTTATAAAAAGGGTAATTGAATATATTCTTTTCATATTCCTCTGGAATATAGACATTGTAGAGTTATCTCCCTATACAACCTACAGGGACTGTATTGAATTATTTTGTCTTTGCTGATATTCCTACCCTAATGAGAGTTCTTCTGTGACTACTTTACTACCTCACATTTACATTTTATTAGAAAAATGAGTTATGTTTTATGCTGAAAGCGACCTGATTTAGGCTGGTCTCCTGTGAGATTCTTGCTCATTATGGGAGTGACCATCAGCATCATAACCCTCAATGCTCATTACATTTTTAATCTCATTAAAAGAGGACTTGGAAGAAGATATTGCCAGAGTTTTTCTGTCATGCTAATTTTTGCAAGTTTCAAGATGTTTGGAGATAGAATTATCATAGATGAATATTGAATTAGTTCAGTGATATAAGAAAGAAATATCTGAAGTTCAAAATTGATCCCACCAAGAACGTATTTATGGTAGCAGTGAGCAATAATTTGCAGGGGGTTCAAAGTTAAATGAAAGAATCTTTGAATCCACTTTTGAATTAAGGTTTGTTCTTGGGTAAGGAGGAAAAGATCTTGCCTACAGGCATAGGGACGTCAGGAGGAGGAACACGATTCAGGATTGAGCGGACCGTTTTTTGCAGAGGGCAGAGTAATTAAAAAAATCCAGCTGCAAAAAAAAAAAAATCCAGCTGGGCGGTGGTGGAGCATGCCTTTAATCCCAGCACTCGGGAGGCAGAGCCAGGCAGATATCTATGAGTTCGAGGCCAGCCTGGGCTACCAAATGAGTTCCAGGAAAGGTGCAAAGCTACACAGTGAAACCCTGTCTTGGAAAAAGAAAAAAAAATCCACCTGTGTATTTAAGTTTACTCAACTATTTGTGACTTCTTATCAAGAGGTCTGTGATTTTTCATCACTGTATTTTTGACTTGCAGCATGAATACTTTACATTAATTTTATTATGAACATGATAGGAGAAGGACATTTAACTATCCAGGTGCTGTGTCACAGACATTTTGAAGTTAGGTTAGCAGAGTCCAAATACAGAAGTAAAGAGAGATAGACAAAAAAGGCCATTAGAATGGATGTTGTGGGTCACTGATGCCTTTCTCATACAGTTATTGTTCTGATGTCTTTGGAATCTCTGATGATTTTAATGTTAATTTATCTTTACAGCTAGCATAATATCATAATTGGTGATTTTATTTTTATTTTTAATTGTCAGGTTGGTTTTTTTAAAATCAGTTGTAGGGGAATTAAAAATATGAGCAGAAAAAAATCTAGTATAACAAATGTCTCATTAAGTTCCTTTCTTCCTAGTATCCTTCCTCCTGTTTAGTCAAGTAACTTAATTATGTCTCGTGAAAATGAAGAGTGAATAAGTGTGAAGTGAGGCAGCAACAAGGACTGACTGCTCTTTAAATCTGTTGAGGACAATCAGAAGGCAACAGAAAATGTCAGCCGGATAGAATCAATTCCTTCGAACACATTAGATGTCTCTCTTCTACTTTCTTAGAGGATCTTGGTTTGAGATCAGTGACCACTCTCCTTTTGACTTCTTTCATCATTTCCTTTACCTTCTTCTGTTCCACAGAAGAGTGCAATGCAACTCTTCTTTTGTCTACAACTAATAGACAGAGGTCAGAGGACAAATGTATTCAGTGGTCAATTAGTTGTATTAAAGATGTGATGATGTGGTGATGGTGACAGTGGGTACTTTTCATTGGCTGCATATTGTAGGCGAGACACAACCTCATTTAATAGATGATGTAATTCTATTTTTGCTTTATTACATATGTTAGGGAACCTTGACTCACAGAAATTAGTTATAATTTCCAAAGTCATGGTTGACTTTTGTTTTCATTCACTGTTGTTGTTTGGAGGGTTTTTTTTTTTTTTTTTTTTTTTGCAACTAATAACATCTATCTTCAACTGGCCCAAGCAAGTAAGAGTGCATTGGCTCAAAATACTGAAATGACTGTTAGTAGCGTTGTTTATAGTCCAAAGACAGATTCAGATGTTTAGACAATATGATAAAAAAAATTAATCATCCCTCTTGGTCTGATTCCCTCTGTTGTGTTGGCTTCAATATTTTATTGGTGATAGCCAGTTAGTTGTGAGCGTTTTATTGCATGTTCAACATTTCCAGCTTGAGAATAAATTTGGGAAGGGTTCTGATTGACCAGTCTTTTAGACATAGGTTAATCATGTAGTGTAAGTATTTCAGGGCTTTGATTTTGATAGGCCTTAGGTTTATAGAAGTCCAACCCCTAGAAGTGGGAGGAGTCACTTTAGTATACGTATGTGTTTTAGGTTTAGTCATGTACATATATAACTACATATACTCAAATATATATGGGAAGGAATATAGGCAATATGTGTTTAAAAAGCACTAAATTTTAATATTTTAAATCTCTCTGCTCCCAGAAAGATGATGTGAGATCTTAGATGTGGACCCAGATAATCTGACCTTGGATTCTACTATATTCTGAGTAATATTTAGTAGTTGATCTACAGAGGTTATCTCATTTAATACCACTATGATTTGCTGAGACTATATTGCCTCCAGGATGAATAAAAAATTACAGGGTTGTTTGCCAAAGACTGTAGTATTTCTAAGTCACTAAAACAGAACTAAACTAATAATTACTTAACTTTTCATTGAATTTCTTTTCCCCTGCTATGGATATAATAATGAACATCATATGAATTCCTTTTACTTTCAACAGGAGGCAGGGCATGTGGTAAATTTTGCTATTTAGAAATAATCACAATATCTCATTGGCATTAAAAATGGTTTTTGAATTTCACTGTCATATTTCTCTGGTCAGCCAAGAAAGAACTGCTTTGAGCTGGTGACAGAAATGAGGTTTCCTCTATCTGTGGCATTCCTAAGCCCAGGCTGGAGTAGCAAGGTGCATCATTGGAATTTCCAAAGAAAATTCCAACAGGGAAAATACATTTCAAGCTTCTGCCTAAATTTTTGTCCACTAAGATTCCATTGATTAGAACAAGTTCGTGTCCCAATTCTGGTTGAATGAGTGGGAGAGGCACATTCTACTCACAGTGGTGGAAGTGGAGTAATGAGTTTTGTAATCATCTGAGTTATCATGAAGTACTCCAAAGAATGCAGATCAAAGGTTTTTGAACCCAATTTACATTGCTTGTTGTTTTCCTTCTAAGACACAACTTACTGAAAGGGCATGATAAATGCGTAATTTGAAACAACAAGATCACTAGTCAAACATAGCTGTTATTGATAGTAGTGCTGTACTTCATAAAAAACAGAAACCTATGAAAACTTGAAATACATCTGTTATTGTTATGATATATTTATATGATAATAAGAACACAAGTATTGTGAGGGGGCCAATGCATTACATTTTACGGCAATATTTTAACCTGAAATTGAAAGAGATAGGCAACTCATGTTAAAAATGATTGTGATGATTTGACAGCCATGACTGAATGGAATCATTTGTTGAGAGTTGAAATATTTTCTACCAGAGTCCTTTTCCCAGCATGTCTTCAGGACTTCGGAGAATCATAGACAAATTATGTTTTACTGGTTATACTTATGACTAATTGAACGTATTACATTCTAAATTTCTCTCTGCTTATAAAGCACTGCAAATTTTCAAGGCAGCAATACTTCTTTACTAAGGAAGTGAAGGAGATAAGCAGGGTAATTCTGGCATAATTTATGTTGAAGAAAAGGCTACATTGTTCTTACAGTTGAAGCAGCAGACATGAGAATTGAAATTATCTAGTTGACTTCATTATTGAAAGTGTGATATGTTTAATATATTCATTCATTTGTCTAGTAATAAGTAATTTTTTCAGTGTTCCTAGGAAGGATACATAAAATAGGAAAGAAAGTGCGCCTTCCAAAGAGAAAACATGGCTTCTCACCACAATGTAGAGACAAGTTGAACAAAAGGGAGAGATCTGAACTCAGAAACCCTGGATTTTACTATTGACTAGTTTTTGGACATTGAAAGAATAACAACTATGCTTTCCTTGCATTGAAAAGAAAGGGGTTTACAGTTATTCCAAAAGCAAACCCAAATAGAAATTACAGCATGTTAGAGAGACACCAAATATATGGCAAATTCACTCACATGATGAGTTCATTTTGAGTATTTAATACTTGTAATGAGTTTTAATCTCAGTGTTGGCAAAATAGACAAAAGACAAGCCTCCAACCCTGAAGATTTTATATGCTGGTAAGGGACAGTCATCAAATGGGTGAAAAAAAAATGATTCTATGGTTTAAATTCAGGTGTAAATAAATTCTGTAGAAAAAAAAGACAGATTGAGGGTAGCGTAAGTAATTGGGTACCAGTGTCTGTTTGATGAGATAGCAATAGGGACAAAAATTAAACTATTGCATTGATGTCACAATGATTTTGGAAAATACCATACCCCAAGCAGTGAAAGGTACATGGATAGGAGGGTTTTTGATAAGCTTAAAAAACTGTAAGTCAATAATTTACACACACACACACACACACACACACACACACACATTAAATAAATAAATAAATAAATAAATAAATAAATAAATAAATAAGAAATGTGGGACAGTGAGTATGGCCTATGGCATAGAAGTTACTTAAGAGCCAGGCTGAGTGTTTAAACTAGTTAATTATGTTACCCTATTTATTTTCCTTTTTCTGAATTCAAAATCCAGGGCCATATTTACATAGAATTCAAGTGAAAATTAATAACACCCGTGTCTGGAAACAAATGACACAAAATGCTTGTGAGCATTTGAAGAAATGAGGGCTCTTAGGCATTGCTAATGAGACTGTAAACACATACAGTTGCTGTGGGAAAGAATATAGAAATTCCTTAAAAAAATTCAAAAATTAAACACTTATCATTTTTCCCATATTTGATTTTGCGGTTTAGGAATTCCCATAGAAGTCTCAGTTGTTAAAGGTTTGGTTCCTAGAGGGTGGATGTGATCATTGAGAACACACGGCAACAAGATTACCCTGACCTAGTCAGTGAATGAATTTGTGGATGAGTTTGTGGTGGCATTGCTGGGAGGTGATAGACACTATTGATGTGGGACATACTTGATAGAGGCAGGTCACTAGGGGCCGTAACTTCATATTTCTGTTTCACCAAAGACTTAAAATGTATTGAAGATTGGTATCCATGGAAACTGCTGAAACCATGAACTAAAATGAACACTTATCTTCAGGTGTTTGGGCAGAGCAATGGAAAAAAGTAATACACAAGGAAGCTGCAAAAGGATGACCCCTTAGAAGTAGAGAAGAAAACGGTGGTTACCAGAGACTGGATAGGATAAGAGAGGAGGTCTGTACTTACTTATCCAGAATGAAGACACAGAAGAAACCCATTTTAGTGGACTGTGACACCTAAGCATGGATATAGAGTTAACAATGTCACATCACAGCCGGGCGGTGGTGGCGCAGGCCTTTAATCCCAGCACTCGGGAGGCAGAGCCAGGCGGATCTCTGTGAGTTCGAGGCCAGCCTGGACTACCAAGTGAGTTCCAGGAAAGGCGCAAAGCTACACAGAGAAACCCTGTCTCGAAAAACCAAAAAAAAAAAAAAACCAAAAAACAAAAATAATGTCACATCACATAAAACAAATGAGCTAGGAGAGATGCTTTGAATGCTCTCATGACAATAAATGATGCATGTTCAATATTATGGATCAGTAGAGTATCCTGAATTGACCACCAGGCAATGTATATATCCACTGAAATAATGCATAGTGCTGTGTTCCCATTCACAGCTTTTAATTAAAATAAAATGTTCGACCCATCCCCAAAAACACATTATTTATAACAATGGGAAAGAACAGTGTTGCAGGTGAAGATATTTCTTGTTGATGACCAAGAATAACACATGTTTGGAAAACTGGAAACCCTCCGCATAAACATTGCTATCATGGCTGCAGAATTTCTCAGGTTTGTTCATATCATGCTTGTCCCTGACAGCAATGAGCACTTTGCCTTAGCATTTTCTATGTCTCATAAAACTTGCCAGGGTTATTTTCCTCTCTCAAAAACAAATAATAATAAATGAAAAGATGTAACTCAACCCTGAGAATTTTATTTGGTAGGTTATGGTCTCTAGTGGGTGAAATGTTTCTCCCATTGTATGGTGATTCTGTTTTAATTTATTTCATATGTGTATACATTTTAGCAAATGTCTTCAGTAAGTTTTCATATAGCTTTTCATAAGGCCTGTTGTTTCAGTTTTCCTTCCCCATATTTCCTCCCCTACCATGTACTTCTATCTTCCACTTCATTTAATCCTCTTGTTCTGATTTCTCTTTCAACCCTTTATAACACTCCATTCTATATCCTGTTCCTTGGAAGAACCCCTCCTTCCCCTGATCCCTTACTAGCTACCTAACTTCTGTGGTTATTCTAAATGAAACACACATATCTAAAGCTTAAAAGGTAATGCCCACATATAAGAGAAAATGTGCACTGTTTATCTTTCTAGGTTTAGCTTACCTCTTTCACGGTGATTATTTCTAGCTCCATTGTTTTAACTGCAAATTTAATTTTTTTAACAGCTAAATAGTATTCCATTGTGTTAATGTACCACATTTTTATTATCCTTTCATCAGCCAAGGGATATCTAGGCCTCTTCAAATTTCTGGCTACTGCAAACAGAACATCACTGAACATACATGACAAGGGTCTTTGCAATAAGATGCAGACTCTTTTGAGTATATGTTCACAACTGGTTTAGATGGATCTTATGAGAGATTTATTTTAAGCTTTCTGAGGAAGCTCCACACTGATTTCCATAGCAGTCGTACACATTGGTACTTTCACCAGCAAAGGTGTTTGTCTTACTCCATGTCTTCACCAGAATCAGATGTCATTTTTTTTTATTACTAATCTTGGCCATTCTGTCTGGGGCTAGATGAAATCTCAAAGTGGTTTCAATTCAAAGATGTTTTTCAGCTGTTTATGTTTTATCTTCTGAAAACTTTGTTTAGTACAGCACCCCATTTTAAAAATTGGCTTACTTTGATGATATTCAGGCTGTTTTAGTTCTTTGTATATTCTAGGTAAAATCCTCAGTTAGATGTACAGTTGATAAAATTTTCCCATTCTGTAAACTGCCTCTTTGTTCAAATGATGGTGCCATTTTCTGTACAGAAGCTTTTCTGCTTCATGAGGTCCCATTTATTAACTATTGGACTTAATTCCTGTGTTGTTGAGATCCTGTTCAAATAGACATTTCCTGTGCCACACAGTTCAAGCCTATTCTTCACTTTCTATCCTACCAGATTTGAAATATCACATCTTATGTTGAGGTTCTTAATCCACTCGGCTTTGAGTCTTATATAGGGTGTTAGATATTGATCAATTTTCATTCTTCTGCATGCTGATATCCAGTTAGATGAACACCATTTGTTGAAGAAGCTGTCTTTTCTTTATTGTCCATTTTTGGCTTTTTTTAAATGAAAAATCAGGTGTCTACAGGAGTGTGAAGTTATGTCTAAATCTTTAATTTGATCCCACCAATCAACATGTCTGTTTTTATGCCAATGCCATTTTGTTTTCGATTACTGTAGCTTTGTAATATAATTTGAAATCTCAGATTATGTTCTCTCCAACATTTCTTTTGTAATTCAGGACTGTTTCCGTGATTCTATTTTTTATTTGTCTTTTTTTTTGTGTGTGTGCTTCCATTTGAAGTTTAAGATTTCTTTTTCAATTTCTTTGAAGAATTGTGTTGGGATATTAATGAGAATTGCATTGAATCTATAGATCTTTAGTAGGATGGTCATTTTCACAATATTAATCCTACAAATCTACAACCATGAACAGTGATATCTTCTTTAACTACTTTCTTCAATGCCTTAAAAATTTTATAACACAAGTCTTTCACATGTTTGTTTAGAATTACTCTAAACATTTTTGAGGCTCCTGTGAAAGTATTGTTTTCCTAATTTCTTTCTCAGTATGTTTGCCATTTGTATGTAGGATGGCTACTAATTTTTGTGTGTTGATTTTGTAGCCTACTATTTAGCTGAAAGTAAACCACTGTGAATACTCCAGGCTATTACCAATGTTATTGGTTACTCTTTACAACTTGAACGATATTGCCAAAGACACCACATACTTATGACATAGAACATGGAAAAATGTCACTGCTACTCAACTGAGAACTTCACCACTACTGGCATTCATAATGCTAGAAGGTGCTATGCAAACTACTGGGGGGCAGAAAGTAATCAATCTCATCCAGTTATGAATTCTGTAAATTATAATAATACTGTGATTTCAAAATATGCACATAAAGTTACACAGATGTCAGGGGAATAACCAATCATGTTAAAAAAATTGTATTTAAAGTCAACTCCATGAGATGGAACACATACCTGATGTTGTTAATGAGGCCACGAACCAGATGCCAGATAAATCATGGGCCTAGGAGGAATATCTATGACAATTATCTGCTAAATGATCAAAGCAATAACTTGACTCCTATCTACATATTGCTATATCCATAAGTCATTGCATTACTTAACCCTTGTCAGAGAAGCTTCTACTTGCAATACATGGTAATTAACACAAAGACCCACAACTGAAAAATGTGCAGTGATACACCCTGAATGTAATGTCTTTGTTATATAGTCCCTCAAGGCTTAGAGGTGGTAGAAAGACTATAATAGCTATAGGTAGTGAAAAGTTTTGTTTTCCAGAAACAACAAAGAAGATACATGTATAAACTCACCAAGTCTTTGACAGTAGGTATAGTTCTGAACAAGATCAAGCATAAACAAAGGAAGGGAAGTGGGTCCAAAGTCCACCCCTAACAAAGAAGCTATTCATAAATGACAGCTGCTGAAAGAGGGAAAATAAATTCCTTTCAATGTAGTGTCATAAGTATATCAACACTCCAGGGAAGGCCCTATGCTCACTAGCAATTGGCCACCAGAAATCATGCTTAATGTTTTTAGTGACTTTTTGTTATTATTGTTTGTCTTTAAGAGAGAAAGAACATGATGTTGAGTGGGTAGGGAGTGCAGGAGGATCTTGGAAAAGTTAGGGGGACAAGACAGAATGTAATACAAATTTACTCTATGAAATTCTCAGGAAATAAAAAAAAATGAAATGGTTTTAGATTAGGTAGATTTAAGAAAAAAACTTTCATCATTAGCCAGTGACCATTTTAAGACTCATTTTCTTTTCTTTGATCTTTGAATGATTTGATTTTCATTTTCGGAAATGAATAAAAAGGAACAGAATTAAGAGATAGTTGTGAGTCTTTTCTGTTGCTATTTACAATTTTTTAAAGTAGGCATTATCTCCATCCTAGTCATGAGAAAAATGAGATTCAAACAGAGTAAGTTATGCATGCATGCAGCCAGTTGAAGATAGAGATGGGTCAAGCCCAAATTTTATATCGAAGAATAGAATTTTTTTTTTTCTTTTCACTCTGCAGCACTCCCCTGTCCTGGTATATGTTCTGCTATATAATGCTAATACATGTGTGTGGGAAGTAAACACATTTCTCTGAATGTTAGCAACGACTTATTCAGATAATACATTAAATGATTAAGCAGAATGCCTGGCATTGCAGTGTAGGCAAAGTCTTTGAGAATCCTCAATGGACATTCCTAATTTCTTTGACCTATGTACGAACTCATGTTAACAACACAAAACAGATTCAGAAACATGGTGTAAGCAATATTACAGGAGAACTGAAATTAATAACTTAGTTTGAAGTGACCTTTTTCTGCATTATTATTATAAATAAGAAAAAAACACATGGCTGTCCTTTCTCCTGACTCAATCATAGTGGCCAGTGGCATCATTGCAGCTCCAAATTTAATTTTGGATATGAAGTTGTTAATGAATATTCTAGTAATTCTCTGTCATTGGACTCTTCCAAGTATTCTGGGTATAGTTTCTATTTATTTAGACTCATTAATGTATTCAAATGTAGTATATTCCTTTGAAATAAGTGCTTTTATAATCATTTTCTAACAAAATAGCTAAAGGTTTAAAACTGAGTAATAACTCCAGATTTTATCTGCTTGATACAATCTTGGGATTGTCACTAAAATGTTTGAGTGCATGTGTGTTTGTGTGAGGACATGTGTACATGTCCCTGTGTGAGAATGTAGTTTTGTGTGCTTGGCAGTGAGTGTGTGTGCACGTGTGTGTGTGTACGTGTGTGTGTGTGTGTGTGTGTGTGTGTGTGTGTGTGTGTAAATCAGAGTGTTGGCTATAGGTCCTTGTTGGGAGATCTCTCTCATTAATTTTTTGAGAATTTTATATATTGTATTTTGACTATATCTGCTCCTCCCCCAATTTCTCCCAGACCCACTCACCATTCCCAACCTATTTTACTTCGTGCCCTCATTGAATTATTTTGAAAAACACATTGGATCTAATTAGTACCACCCATATTTAGGTGTGTGGCCATCCACTTGACCCTAGAGTCTGAAGCATGATCTACCAGGAAGATGGTATACTTAGAAAAAATTGACTCTCTTTCTCTCTAGAAAGTTATCAGTTATCAATAGCTACTCAGATAGGGATGGAACAACTCAAAACAGACAAAAGCCCAGCATAGAGCAGGGTGTTGGAATCTCTTGTCACTGCTGTGACTGTCAGGCTGACTGACCTGTGAGCTTCCAGGAGCTCTCCTTTCTTCCCTTCACCTCCTGTACTGTGCTGAAATTATAGGCAGAGTCTGCCATATCTAGCTTTCTATGAGTTCTAGGCATTCAAACTCAGGTAGTCACTAGCACAGCAAACTCTTCACACATTGAGTTATCTTCCTAGCCCTCAGCATTTCCATTTTTTTTGTTGGAATTCTTTCAAAAGTATCTAGCCTGAGTCAAGGAACCTAGTTGTAGCCTCAGAGAACCCTAGTTTGGTTCTGACAAGCTTTGTGGGCTCAGGCAAGTTATATTCCTCCTCTGAGGACTGCTTCCTGTGTTTTGAGGAGATGAATCATGAGAAGAATGATTTCTGAAGTGTCTTGCAACTGAGAAATTAAATGATTGAAATGCTAGAAATGGTAGCTCATTATCTCACAGTAGGATGCAGCAGTTTCCCAAGATCATTCTGGAATAAATATCAGTACTTGCTATGCTACAAGACTATCAAATTAAATTTTATTTTCATTTAATATTTTGCCTATGCTTGTTATCATATTCTTAGGATCTGGTCAGAATTAAGATAAGAAGTCATAAACCTCAAGCTATACACAACATAGCATGTGAAATTTATTTATGGAAGCCATAGGGCACCAAGTTTCAATTATAACTGTCATTTAAAAGCAGGTATTATATTCCACAATTTGCCAATTAAAAAATTGAATCCCTGAGGGTGTGAGGGATAATATATGATATTTACAAATGAACAAATTTAACCATTTACATTGATTTCTCAAGGGTTGGACTTGTCATATTCTAGAAGTAACGTGTTTATTTTGGGAGGGTCTCTAGGTACCTCAGCTCCTGCCTTTTTGTCTTAGGTGAATGGTGGTTATCATATTGTGAGATTTTGCCAGTCCCAGCTGGAGCTGGCAGTGATGTGTTACAGTAGTGTTGAAGACCCTTAGAGGAAGGCTGTTACCTCCTCACTGTTAGTATTCTGACCTTCCCCTTGGAAACCAATTTCAGTATTCTGAACCACCCCTTGGCACCACCATGCATCCTGATGTAAATGCCTCATTTTGGGGAAAGGTCTCTTCCCTTCCTCTCTTTCTTCTACTTTTCCTCCCACAAGGTATGCACCCCTTGACGCCCCTCTTCTCCTCTCTTTCTATCTCTTCTCTTCCTCTTTTTTATCTTCTCTTTGTCTCTCTATTATAATAATAAACCATTTCTGCACAGAGGCAGCATCTGGGTAGTAAATGAATGTCTGCCACCACCCCTGCTGCCATGCCAGCATGGTGTGGGTCACCTCTGAGCCCACCCCTGCATCTGCCCAGTATGCCAGCATGTTTCCCTGCACACACAGGATACCCTTAGGGTCCCCTGTGCAATATATCATAACACTCACCAAATGAATGAAATTTATCTCTGAGTAGAGATATGCCATTATCTCTCCGTTAGGAGTTAATCAAGTTGGGTCAGCAATCACCTGGCCAAAGGACCACTCTTCAGAAAGGTGGATCCATCTTAAGTCATACTAAAGAGTTGGGCAGAATAATTGTTGCTGTGGAATAATGCTTTTGTACACTGGCTTAATAAAACGCTGATTGGCCAGTAGCCAGGCAGGAAGTATAGGAGGGATAAGCAGACAAGGAGAATTCTGGGAAGAGGAAGGCTGAGTCATGAGACACCAGGCTGCCATCCAGTGAGCAGCATATAATGATATACAGGTAAAGGAACAGTACATATGGCAACATACAGATTAACAGAAATTGGCTGAGTGTAAGTGTGAAAGCTAGTCAGTAGTAAGCCTGAGCTAATGGCTGAGCAGTTTTAATTAATATAAGCCTCTGTGTGATTATTTTATAAAAGGCTGTGGGATTGTGGTTGAGAGATTTATCCCGACTGTGGGCCAGGTGGGACACAGGAAACCTTCAGCTACAAACGGTCCCTTTAATGAGATAACGTACTTTCCCTTTCTGTCCCTAGTGCAGTCACTTACAGAGCTATAGATGTGCAGCTTCCCAGGTCCCTTTGGCTTTTCTGGACTACACAGGAAAGAACAACTTTTCCTTTCCTTTCCCTTTTCTAGATGTGCTTTGCCTAACACACTGGACTTCATTATATCCGTACATGGCAGCATGGCTGCCATGTAGCTGAGCTTCACATGCCCACTTAACTCAAGCAGCATGGTTCTCTTCCTCTTCTTCTCCATCCTCCTCCTTCAGACAGCTGCTGAGAGTTACAATTCCCTTGCCGTAGTGTTTTTCTTTTAAACTCTAATAAAATTGTGCTTGAGCTTCCTTTTGAGTCAATTCTTAAATTCTTTTATTAATGAGGGTGAAAACTCCAAAGGGCACCCTACTTTCGCTGGTACCAGATGGAAATAGCTTGGATGGCACTGAACAAGATGATGGTTTAAGTGTCAAAAGTCCTTTAAAAAGCTCATTTCGTGAGCATCATTTTCCTCAGTTTTCATACCTTACACTAATTATGTACTGCTTTTATTACCTGTGCAAGTATTCTGTTTCCAACTAGGTGAAAATCAATAAAAAAATTAAAAGATACTTTGAAAGGAAGAAGTTAGATAATGGCTGCTCCAGTACTCTGAAGTCACTTGTTTTTTTTCTCTTTACTTTTCTCCTCACCCTCTCTCCCTCTAGCTCTTCTCCATTTCTCCCTGTTTTCTTTCCCCACTCTTTCTTTTTCTTCTTTATCATGAGTTCTCTCCCCTCCTCTTCTTTGCTCCTTCCTTTACTCTTTGTCTTTTTTCTCTCTCCCTTATTTCCTTTTCCTTTCTTTTCAGGGTCTCATGTATCCTGGGCTGCCTTCTGAATGGATATATGGCAGAAGATATTGAACTTCTGATCACCCTGCATCCATCCCCTGAGTGCTGGGATAACAGGCATAAAGGACTATGCCCTCTTGTGCATACTTTATACACGGTAAGCAAACGCTACCAGCTGAGCTCTGTCCCCAGCCTCTTAATTCCTATTTTATATAAATTGAAATCCTCTCAGTAACTTCCTCCTTTTCCTGTTTTCCCACCATCATAAGATCAGTATTAATGACAATTGCACAAAGTATTTATTAATATTTGAATTCTCTGTTCATATGATTTCTCTGCTTTCACCATTGTATTAAAATACAAAGACCTTTCCTCCCATTTTACAGAGGGGAAACCTTTTTTTGGGGGGGCGGGGTGTTTCGAGACAGGATTTCTCTGTGTAGCTTTGCCTCTTTCCTGGAACTCACTCTGTAGACCAGGCCAGCCTTGAACTCACAGAACTCTTCCTGCCTCCCGAGTGCAGGGGTTAAAGGCATGTGCTGCCACCACCTGGCTCAGAGGGGAAACTCTTAAGAGAAAAGAATGAGGTATGTTTTTAGAGCATAATGAAAGATGACGAATAAAGATTAGGTTAAGTTCCTTTTAGTTTACAAAATTTGTGATCTTGCTATAACACGTTTTATTCCAGAATTAGAAAATTTATCAGCAAAACTACTATCAGTGTTTTCCTGAGGTAAACTTTCTTTACAGATGGCTACCTACCTGTTACACGTGTAAGATACTGAATTCTTCATTTTTCAGGGCTAGATCAAATCCAGGGCCTTTAATAACCTATGCAAATGTTATACCACTAAGGCACATACCCAGGTCTTTTTCACATATTTTATGTAAATAGTTACCAATTTACCATCTGTCCGTCTGTTTGTCTGTCTCTATCTTCTATCTATCCATTATCTATCTCCCTTATTATCCTTTATAAATTATCTACTTCTCATATAGCTGCCATAATGTACATCTCTATGGTTTAATAAGTTTTATGCAATGAATACGTGTATTTAAGTAAGAGTCAAAGTACCACGTTGAAAATGATCAGCTGTCTTCATAATTTCTACTTTCCTGAGTGAGATTACAATCTCACTTCTATCATCAAAGTTTAGTGTTACCTCTTTTCAAACTTGGAATCCATGGAAACATGTGGTGTGTATGTAGATCTATGTCTTCTTAATTTCTTTCTTTACACCCTTACCAATATGTTGAAGAATGCATGCATATGTGAGTACACATGTAGACACACACATACATGGATTTATAAGCATAAATATGTCAGAGATTTGAGTCCATCCTTAGGTATACCGCTTCAATGAAAGGACTCCCATGCCTCAGAAGCTTTTATGCACACAGTTACAGTTTATTGAAATGAAAATATATATCAGCAAAAATGGACAGCACATAGCCTGGGATGTAGGAAGGTCCAGTAACAAGTTTCTCTCTGGAGAAACACATGGACATCACTAATTTCCCCAGGAATTGTGCCAATATTTCAGACTATTTTTACCCAGGGAAGTGAGTTTGGTCTTTAGATTTTAGTAGGAGCAAGCCACTAAAAATGATGCACCCAAGATCTTAGGTTCTCCCAAGGTCAAAATGATACTGTCCACAGTGTATCTCTTTTAGAAATAGCCCCCACCATAATTTACATAGCTCACACAAATGTTCCCTGAATGGCTCAGGCTCTAGAGGGATACTCCCTGGATTTACAGGTTTCCTTGCAGGAGTTGGTCTGGATCCAGCCTTTTCTTCCAGAGAGGAAAGATTTTAGCATTCAAACCACTGTATTATTCATTTACTACACACTAAACCTCTAAACAATGAATTGTCTCAGATTCGTTCACTAAAAGTCACACTTTACGTTTACGTCTGATAGATAAATTATCCTTTCACAAGATATAGAATTATGATCTCCGTGTTTTTTCCTTTCTCTTCTCCACACGTACTTTGCCTTCTGACTTACATAGATCCCAATGGGAAGTCTACTGTCAGTGTCTCTCCATAGCTTACGCCTCTTTTTCCTTTATGTCTTCAAGTTGAACAAAAATGAAACAGTAAGTTGTGATGATATTTTATTTGTCCTTAAATGTGGTCATATTTTATTTGTGCCTTAATAAATAAAGCTTGCCTGGAGATCAGAGGAATAGAAACAGCCATTATAAGTAAATAAAGAAGTCAGGCAGTGGTAGCACATGCTTTTAATCCTGTCACTTGGGAGGCAGGATCTCTGTGTGTTCAAGGTCACACTGGAAATGGAGTCAGGTGTGGTGGCACATGCCTTAAATTCCAAAACTAGTTAACCAGGGAGGTCTGGAGGTCTGTACAGACAGACAGGAAGTGACAGAGCTGGGTAGGAAGAGGAAATAATTTAGCTGAACAGAGAGAGCAAATTGGATGGCAGAACAGCAAGGCATATAGGCGTGGGTAAACAGGAAGCCGCGGCATTTGGAAGCTGCAGAGTTGGTGAAGTAAGACTGGGTGGTTGCTTTCCGAATTTCCCTGATCTCTCTAAGGCTTACACACCTATATTGGCTCTGTGTTTTTTTTATTTAATAAGATCATTTAGAAATTCATCTACAGTATGTAGTTCTCAGTGGTATGACTATGACGAATAGAGAATGTGTATGTGTTTGTGGACTGTACTTTCCTGAACTCCTTAAGATAATAAGAGGAAAACATTCATTATCTATTGTAATATGTTCTTGGTTTTGGTTACTCAGTAATATTTTTCTAATTTGTCTATTAAGTTTTTATACATATATTATGTGGGGAGATATATGAAAACACACACATATATATGTACACACACACATATATATAATATACTGTGTATATGATATGCTATCATATATATGCAAATATATACTTACAAGTCCCACTTCTAGCTAATATTATGCTGTAAGTCTTCATTTATGATAATTTAATCATACAGTACATAGGGATATTTTGGCATGAATCAAGGCTCCAAAGAGTTTCTAAATATATGGAGAAATTTATTACTATACTTTGTGTTGTTTTGTTGTTAGTGTTTAACCAGATTTGGGTTTGCAGGGTTTCCTGCAGCTGTATAAGTCATATCAAGGATTTTAAGTTTCTGTACTCTAATTTCATACATTTTTAATCCTTCTTGCTTTTTCTGTCAACTTCTCATAGGTCATATAGTTCAGACATTTTCACAATGTCCCCCAGTTCACTGAGACTCATCCCCATTTTTGGAGATCTTTGTAACACCCTCTAGTTTGAATACATTTCTATTGCTTGTTGGGTTGCTAAGCTTGTCTTTCACAGAACTGAATCTATTACCAAGCCCATACAGTTAACTTTCAGTTTCAGATAACATGGTTGTGATAGCTTGAGTGAGAAATGATGTCTGTAGACTTAAACATCTGAACACTAGCTCAAAAGTGTGCTTCTATTTGGGAAAGATTGTAGGAACTTTAGGAAGTGGAGTGTGCTGGAGGAAGGGCATCACTGGTGGGTGGACACTGAGAGTTTAACGCTTTACTTCATCTCCTATGTGTGCAGTAGTGATGTGATGTCTCAGCTCTTTGCTCCAGCAGCCTGGCCTGCTGCCATGCCTCCTCTGTCTTTGTGGGCATTTGCTCTGCTACCGTAGCCAAAAGAAATTCTGTCGCATAATCATGGTGTTTTATCACAACAACAAAAATTAAGTGAGACAACACTGTTTTGCTTGGAATGTTAATTCTGGTTCTTTCTGAGCTTGGGTTCTATATTTCCTAAAATGCATATTTTTATGTTGTTTGCTTGTTTGTTCTTTGTTTATTTTATTTTATTTTGCTCTTCTGAGAAAGAGTTGCCTTATGTAGCCTAGACTGGCCCTGAACTCATGATTCTTCTTACTGAGGATCTTGACTTGAGCATTTACAGGACTGCCACTACCACCATCAACTTCATTAAAAATTCCAGAACTCATTAGCTGTTTTACAAGCCTTGTTTTCTGCTTCCATAGTTTATGTTCTTTGATGACAGTTTTCTATTGGCTAACGTTTTGCTTATTGGCTACTGTGACACTTAGCTTTAAGTGTCAACTTCACACAACTTGGAACCATCTGTGAAGAGAGTCTCAATGACAGATTGTTTACTTTGGGTTGGCTTGTGGGCCCGTGGGCAGATCTGAGTGGATTGTGTTAATGATGTTCCAATGATGTTCATATTCCCTAGGAAGGAACTGCTGAAGAGTGGAGAAATTAAGCTCAGCACAAGTAACTGAGCTGGTGAGAATACTTGCATTAATTTCTCTGTGATCTTGACTGGGAATGCACAGTGGTTGACTGTCTCAGGTTGCTGCCATGATACTATCCCACAATGATGGATTGTAAACTGCAATTGTAAGCTGAGTAAACCTTTTCTTGCCTAAATGGCTTTTTGTCAGGATATTTTATCACAGAAATTGAAATAAAACCAGAACAATTGTGTTTTGCTGGTTAATTGCTTGTTTTGTTATTTTCTGTTGAATAATGGACTTTGTGCATGTGGTGATGTTGATAGATTTTGAGTAGTTTTGAGTTTTCATATAAATGTGTGAGTTTCCCTTGACAAGCAGATGAATTTAATTGCTGCTGCCTAGGCTCATGCTTGCCAATGCTCCTCTTTAGCTCTCTATAAGTCAGGAACGAAGCTCCCTACATGGTTTGTGAGATCACTCATGATCTGGCTTATCACTGTTTTCCTTCATGTCCTATATTCATTGGTTCTTGCTTCATTACTTCAGGCACATTTGTCTTTATGCTTTTCATATAACCTATACAAATTGTTTGGGGCCTGGATCTTTTTTCTCTCTTAGTCTAGAAAAGTTTTGCTCAATTTGCTCAACACACTTCTTACCCCACTTCAAGACGTCCTTGGTCTCATATCTCACACGTCCTTTTAAAAATGGATGTCCTTCACTTCTCAAAATCCACAGTTTTTCTTATTTCATTCTGCTTTTGTTCATAATAAATGTTACTGTGTGGCATGATACATTTATTTTCTCAATGTAAGCTGACTGTAGTATAAAATTCCAAATTTTGTCATTTTCATAAGAATTCTAAGTGATTTAGAAAATACCTAGTATACTAAAAATACACATACTGAATGAGTTTCTACTGCTTCACACCTTAGATAACTACAATAATATCTCTTTTGACAATTTTATATTTACTTTTCCTGTTTTGTGAAAACCTATCTGTACTGTTCCTATTTGTCATTTCTCAGTCTCTTAAAGATGGAATAACTGCTGTTCTAGTATGACTAAACCTAAGATGTTTCCAAGTTGTGGGGTGTTAATGACAAATTATAGCAAACGGTGACATTTGAGGTCCAGGAATGTGACAATAAGAGCATGGATCTTGTTTGGACAATGATATGTTACCACTTGTGATGGCTAGCCTTTACTGTTGACTTGACTGGGTTGTGAATTTCTGAGAATAAATCATATGCCTGTGAGAACATTTCTAGATAATTAACAGAGGGGAGGAGACTCGCCTTGAATAGGACTGACACCACTTATAATCTGGGAACCCAGAAGGAATAAACAATAAAGGAAAAGATTGCTAGCGTCTATTTTGTTTTCCCTTTCCAAGGGGATTCAGGCATCCCCCTTGAGTCCTCCTTGCTACTTACCTACTCTGGGTCTGTACTCCTACTATCCACTTACATGTGAGTACATACCATGTTTGTCTTTCTGAATATTGGTTACCTCACTCAGGATGATTTTTTTTTCTAGTTCCATTTATTTGTCTGCAAATATCATGACTTTATTTTTTAACAGTTGAGAAATACTCTTGTATAATGTACCACATTTTCTTTATCCATTCTTTGATTGAGGGACATCTAGGTTGTTTCCAGTTTCTGGCTATTATGAATAAAGCTGCTATGAACACTGTTGAGCAACTGTCTTCATGGTATGATGGATCATCCCTTGGGTATATGCCCAGAAGTAGTATAACTTGGTCTTGATGTAGATTGATTCCCAGTTTTCTGAGAATAGACATTGTATGTGGATGGGTGGTGGGGTGGAGAGGTGAGGATGGGAACAGGAGGGATCTGATTAGTGGAGGATGAGGGAAGAAAGTACTGGGAGAGACAACTGAAATTGGGGGGCATCTCAGATGAGCTAGAAACCTAGTGTAATGGAAACTCCCAGGAATCTATGAGGGTGACCCTAGCTGAGACTCTTACAACTGGGGTATTTGGAGATTGAACTGACCATCTCCTGTAACCAGGCAAGATTTCCAGTGGAGAGAATGGGACACCTACCTAGTCACAAAACTTTTGACAGACATTTTGTCCTGCCTACAAGATGTGCTGGGGTAAAGGTGACACAGAAATTGTTGGGGTGGACAACCAATTTCTGGTCATTGATACCTATACCATGAGAGACAACCAACCATGACACTGCCTGGAAGGCCAGTACCCCGAGGCTGGATAGCCCAGAGACCTAGGATAGAACCAAATATGACTGGCAAAAAAAAAAAGAAAAGAAAAAAAGAAGGAATGAATAAATAAATAAATAAATAAATAAATAAATAAATAAATAAATAAATAAATCATTGATCTCTAACCATATTCTGCTATACTTGGTGCCTAGCCCAGTTGGCATCAGAGAGGTTTCATCTAGCAATTGATGGAAACAGATGCAGAGACCCGCAGCCAAGTATTAGGTGGAGCTCAGAGAATTCTGCAGAAGAGGGAGAGTATTGTAGGAGTCAGAGGTATAAACAACACCACGAGAAAACCCACAGAATCAACTAACGTGGGGTCATAGGAGCACAGAGACTGAATTAACAACCAGAGAGCTTGCATGGGACTGACCTAGGCAATCTGTGTATATGCTACAGTTGTGTAGCTTGCTCTTCTTGTGTGACTCCTAACAGTGGGAGCAGGACCTGTTTCTAACTCTGTAGCCTGCTTTTGGGACCCCTTTCTTCCTCCTGAGTTGTCTTGTCCAGCCTTAATGTGAGGGGGGTGCCTAGCCTTACTGCAACTTATATGCATGTTTAGTTGATATCCCTGGGAGGTCAGCCCTTTTCTGGAGAGAAATGGAAGAGTAGTGCATGGGGTGGAGTGGGGAGTGACTGGGAGGACAGGAGAGAGGGAAAATTGTGGATGGGAAGTTAAAAACATAAAATAAAAAAAAAGTGCTAGGGGTTACTATATTCAACTTCCCCCTACTTCCTGTCTTC
This sequence comes from Peromyscus eremicus, assembly GCF_949786415.1. Taxonomy (NCBI): domain Eukaryota; kingdom Metazoa; phylum Chordata; class Mammalia; order Rodentia; family Cricetidae; genus Peromyscus; species Peromyscus eremicus. Next base: position 71,087,204 of record NC_081419.1, read on the forward strand.
TGTGATGGAAACTGGTGTCCTCTACCACATGATTTTACCATGAGGGCTTTGCTTAAGCACTTGAGGCCAAATGGACATGGGTTGAGCCTTCTAGAACTATCAACCAAAATAAATCCTCCTTCTTTGGTGTTTCTTCAGGCATTTTTATTACAGCAACATAAAAATAACTCATAGATCACCCTATGATATGACTTCATGGTGAATGAGATTGAGCCTAGAATTAATACCAGCTATAGCAGTGAGACAAAGTTCAGGGACCACAGCTCCCCAGCTCCCACTTTGCTAGGAATTAAGCTGACCAGCTCTCTAGTCTTCTTCCAAGAATCTTCATTTGTATTTAACTAGTATCAGGACATTTCTGCTATTTATGGGTAGGATCAGAGTTATATACTACCCTTTGAAATAATTTTGAAGAGGATAAATGACTCTTAAATATAAAAGTATTCCTACTTTTTCTTCATTAGTGGAGTGTGGTGCTCAGCTGACCATCTAGGTATATAGCAGGAAACACGTGCAAACACAAAGGATTTTCCTGAAGTGAGTATTGTCATAATTCAAGGAGTTTGATTATAGCAAGCTTCTGACTGTGTTGGGAAAGCACTTCATATTCTAGTTGTTATGCCTGTTGTGTTCTATTCAAATGTGTTCCTGTGGTATAATAGGTAGGGATGAATTTCTAAAGATGTGAAGAAAGTAATAACTGATTGGGCATAAGCCAGTTGGAAGAAAATAAAATAAAATATATTGTAAATAGTAAAGGAGCCAGAAATATGACAGGATTGGCTAATGATGTGTTTGTGTCTGTAGGGGGAAAACCAAGAAGATCATAGAATTTTATGTAGGTTGAAGGAAACTTTTTGCTATGCAAAACTTTCTGCTTTTAGGGACCATTTGAAAGAATATACTTATCAGTAAGCTTTTGAGGTACAATGGCAAACTACATGTCCTCAATTATGTACAGTTAAAGGTAAGCTGGTGTCCACATGTATGTATTTATAAGTGCATGTGTTTGTCTTGGATTGAATAGATGCATTGGGCTATGAGTATTAGTTGATCCCTATTGATGTTACTAGCCTCTCCATGTATCTCTCACTTCCCCACAGGCCAGCTCAGGGGTACTGTCACGGTGATGGCAGAAATGTAGGAGAATGAATAGAAAAAGTCATGTCTTCCCCACAGACTGAGATCAACCTGGTGGACTCAGTCCAGGTAGGTCCAGTCCCCTCCTCCCAGGCCGAGCCAAGGGACCCTGCATAGGCCCCAGGTTTCAAACAGCCGACTCATGCAGTGAGCACAGGACCCGGTGCCACTGCCTGGATGCCTCCCAAACAGATCAGGCCAATCAACTGTCTCACCCACTCAGAGGGCCTGATCCAGTTGGTGACCCCTCAGCCATTGGTTCATATTTCATGTGTTTCCGTTTGTTTGGCTATTTGTCTCTGTGCTTTATCCGACCTTGGTCTCAACAATTCTCGCTCATATAAACCCTCCTCATTCTCGTTAATTGGACTCCCAGAGATCCACCTGGGGCCTAGTCATGGATCTCTGCATCCAGATCCCTCAGTAGTTGGATGAGGTTTCTAGCACGACAATTAGGGTGTTTGGCCTTCCCATCACCAGAGTAGGTCAGTTCGGACAGTCTCTCGACCATTGCCAGCAGTCTGTTGTGGGGGTATCTTTGTGGATTTCTGTGGGCCTCTCTAGCACTTTGTTTCTTCCTATTCTCATGTGGTCTTCATTTACCATGGTCTCCTATTCCTTGTTCTCCCTCTCTGTTGTTGATCCAGCTGGGATCTCCCACTCACCTAAGCTCGAGGAGATTGGAATGGGGGGCGGGCTGGGGGGAAGGTGGGGGGGGGAGGGGGAGAACAAGGGAATCTGTGGCTGATATGTAGAACTGAATTGTATTGCAAAATAAAAATTAAAAAAAAAAGTCATGTCTTCATGAAACCCAAGATTAGAACTGACACACAGTCAATTCTACATCTCTATGTTTAAGCAAATTTCAGAGCCATGCTCCCTATCAAGGGCAACCCAAGCTTTCTGTGTACAGGGGAGATGACACTGAAAATTTACTAGCACATGTTGGGTATTTCGGGACATTGTTACAATTTGCAAATTTTATATCACTTTAGTTGTATAAAGCTGGATAATTATAGAAAGCACTTTAACTGGGGAAAGGTAAGTGGTTGCATTACTTATTTTTTTAAATGACCATACCAATTTCTGTGTCTTACATAGTTCTATCAGATATGGTCCAAAATTCCTTCTCTGTGTAAAGACTAGCCAGATCATGGGGCTGAAGAGATTGCTCAGTGGTTTAGAACACTTGCTGCTAATCCTGAAGACCAGAATTCAGTTCCTAGAACCCATGTGCATCTCATAACTACCTATAACTCCAGATCTGGGGAATCTGACACCCTCTTCTGGCATCCAAGGGTACCAAACACAGTGACATATACTCACACAGACACATACATATAAATAAAACTAACTCTTTTAATAAGGAATCAGAAACTTCATTCAACAACAGTGCTTTAAAATATGGCACCAGAGTGCAGCCTTCTGGAGTTGAATCTTAGTAGCTTTGTAAGAAAGGGGAGAAGCAGAGACTTTACATACAAATGTACACAAACACAATAGTCATCAGTGATCTAACCCAGCATTGAACCTGTGTATTTGTGTCATCAGTATGAAAGGAACATGACTGTTCCAAGACAATCAACTGTTTCCTCGTTGGATCTGATACCTGCAGTATGGGAGAAAATACACGCCTGATGTTATAAACCTGGCCAAAATCCTGTGTCTATCGAAGTCATGGGCCCTATGGAGGATCTACCATAGATGTTGCTAAATGGATGTATAAGCTGACTTTCTTATTAGTATTTATATTTGTACACATTGACAGATGCAACTTTTGTCCTTAGTCAGAGAAGCCTCTTTTAGCAGTGACAAATGTCAGAGCAGACTGATCAAAGTGCTAAGAGTAAGGGATCAGTACATTCTCTGCCCTACATGGGACAATTATATTTCCCACTTTGAAGACCCAGGGAACATTGTGGGTGTCAGGGATGGGCTTACTCTCCTGACATGGGTTTTAGGCTAGACTTCTAGGCTGCACTTACCCCAGCATATCCCATAGGCAGGACAGACTGTAGGATGAAGGTTATGTGGCTGGGTTGGTGTCCCACTCCCTCTACTTGAAGTCTTGTCTGATCATAGTAGATGGCCAATGTTCAACCTACATTTCTGCTATTGCTAGGATTCCTAGATGAGGTCATTTTTGTAGATTCCTGGGAGATTCCCCTGTGCCATGTTTTTACCTGACCCTGAAATGCTCCCCTCTTTCCAGTAGTCTCTTTCAGTACTCTCCACCTTTGGTCCCCCTAACCCGATTCCTCATGTTCCTATTCCCACCCACCTACTCACCCACAATCCACTCATGAAATCTTTCCTATTTCCCTTTCCTAGGGAGAACCCAGTGTTCTCACTTGAACACTCCTTGTTACCTAGTCTCTCTGGGCCTTTGGACTGTAGTATGGCTATCCTTTATTTTACAGCTAATACGAGTGAGTACATACTGGTGTTTTTTTTTTTTTTTGTTTTGTTTTGTTTTGTTTTGTTTTGTTTTTTTTGCTACATCTCACCAGTTGCTCTGTGGGGGATAAGTGAGGGAGAAAGAGTCAAGATGATGAGTTTCCCAAGAAACAGATTCAGGGGACCAGTATTGAGGAGTAAATCTGGTTTAATGTGTATGTTCACTGACATATATCTGTACATTACCCAATCAGCTAAGGTCACACCAAGTTGCTGTCGAATCAACCCGAATTACACACAAACAGTGTTATGTGAGGGTGTATTGGGGATATAATATGCTCTGGATATTACTCTGTATGCTGTGAATGTGTTGTTCTTATTGGTTAATAAATAAAATGCTGTTTCGTCAGTAGCCAGGCAGGAAGTATAGTATAGGCGGGATAAGCAGAGAGGAGAATTCTGGGAAGAGGAAGGCTGAGGCAGGAGTCGCCAGACAGACACAGAGGAAGCAAGATGTGAAGGCAGAACTGAGAAACATGACTAAACATAAATAAGAATTATGAGTTAATTTAAATGTAAGAGCTAGTCAGTGGTAGTCCTGAGCTAATGGCTGAGCAGTATTAATTAATATGAGCCTCTGGGTGTTTACTTGGTTCCAAGCGGCTATGGCTGCAGGACTGGTGCGTCAGAGAGATTTGTCCTGACCATGAGCCAGGTGGGACATAGGAAAACTTCAGCTACAGCAGTATGTCTAAGTAGTATGTCTGTAGACAAAGGTCAGGAAGCAGGCAATGCTCTGGGCTTTGGCACCAAATTAGAGGGTCTCTAGTTAGCTGGGACCCAATTATGAGTCATCTGGTGTTCTAGAGACTCAGGTCTGCTCAAACAGTTTGTAGGAGGTGTTGTTACTTCACTGTTCCCTGTCTTTTAGTGATACCATCTGAACAGAGACTGACCCAACAACTTACCATGTTTGTCTTTCTTGGTCTGGGTTACCTCACTCAGGATGATTTTATTCTAGTTCCATCCATTTGCCTTCAATCCTTATGTCCTTGGTTTTATCAGCTGAGTCATATTTCATTGCATAACCATCCTTAATATATGGGGAGGTGCTTTGTCTTACTGCAACTTGATGTGTCATGTTTGGTTGATATTCATGGGAGACCTGTCCTTTCCTAAACAGAAATGGAGGAAGAGTGGATTGGAGGGTGGGAACAGAGGGGTTGGGGGAAAAACTGGGACTGGAATGTAAAATAAATAAATAGATAGATAGATAGATAGATAAATAAATAAATAAATAAATAAATAAATAAATAAATAAATAAAAGAGAGCCTCTCTAGATGCAGCTCATTGCCTTGGAAAAACAAATCAAATTCTTGACTTTCTAAAGTCTCAGGAATTTATTCTTTTATGCCCCAAGCCTTTGTAGGAAAGTCAAAGAGGCCTTCCCTAAGGACATGTCTAACATGCCATGACTCCAGTCTCTCACTGCTCTAGTCTTTAAGGGTCTCTTCTCAGAGACTGTGTGTGTCTGTTTGCATGAGTCCACTGCTTTTCATTAGTTTGTTGCCTTTCTCTACCCTATGAGAGCAGAGAGAGCAGTGGCACAAGCGGTAACACAGTGCAGCCTGAAACCACACGTTCTAGGCTTTCCACTACCGTGAAGAGACACCATAACCATAGCAACTTTTATAAAGAAAACATTTCATGGGGTGGGGGGCATTGCTTACAGTTCCAGAGATTCAGTCCATTATCATCATGACAGGGACATAATGAAGTTGCCTGCACTGGGTGGTATCCTGAGCCTAGGAAACCTCAAAGCCCACCCTCACAGTGACATACTTCCTCCAACAAGGCCATACCCAATCCAACAAAGCCATACTTCCTGATAGTGCCACTCCCTATGAGATTATGGGGACCAATTATATTCAAACTACCACATTCCACTCTCTGACCCCTATAAGCTCTCAACAATATCATAATGCAAAACGAATTTAGTGCAACTTCAAAAGTCCCCATAGTCTATCACAGTCTCAACAATGTTTAAAAGTCCAAAGTTCAGAGTTTCTACAGAGAGTCATGCAATCTCTTAATTGTGGTCAGGAAAAGAGATGACAATCAAAAAGAGTTTGTCACAATTTGACACTGAAGGTACGGACAGTCAAAGGAAAGAGTGCACAAACTGAACTTCATGCAAAAGCTTTTGTGCATCAAAAGCCACTAGCAACTGTGACAGCATGAAAAACCCAAGAACAAAGAAAATATTCAAAATTACCAAGAAATTTACTTACAGACTATATAGAGAGCTCCTCAAACTCAACAACACTCACAAAGAACCCAATTCAAACCTGAGTAGAGGACTTGAATTCAGAGAAGATAAGCAAGTGGTTAATAAACATAGGAAAAATTCCTCAACATGATTAAACATGAGGAAATGCAAATCAGAACCACAATGAAATACCACCTCACACAAAGCAAACACAAATGAAAACCAACCAACAGAAAAGAGCAAACATCAAGAACATGGAGAAATTGGGACCCTTTTGTACTGTAAGTTGGAATGTAAAATGAAGCATGCAGCTGCTGTGGGAAACAATGTGGTTATTTTTTTAAGACTTAAAATATGATTACCATATGAGTCAGCAACTACGCTTCTGAATTTGTACCCAAAAAAAAAATGAAAATCTGTGTGTTTGAAGAGCTATTTGAGCATCTAAGTTTATTGCAGTATTATTTAAAATAGCTAAAAGGTGGATGCCATCTACCTCTCTAAAGACAGATAAAAAAGATTGTATATATATTACAGAATTGTAATACACACAATTACACATACATATTATATACAAAAGTATACAAAATATATAGAATAGAATATTTAACATTCAAAATAAAGGAAATCCTGATACTGATAAATATTATATATAGTTATAAAAGTCAGTTTACAACCACAAAAAGACACATATCTTATGATTCCACTTCCATGAGATTGTTGAAATACTTAAATCCAAGATATTGACAATAGAATAGTGGTTTCTAAAGTCTAGTGGTAGAGGATATGTGAAGCTATTGTTTAATGTTCATAAAGTTTCTGATTTTGTACAATGAAATTTATTCTAAAGATAAGTGGTAATGAATGATATATAATGATTACATGGAGTCACATATCAAAAAATGGTCAAATGCATTTTACTGTGTTATAATAAGTGTCAAAGAATGGTTCAACAAAAGAAGACTCTTAAAAAATCAGATAAAAATATTCACACAGCACAGAAAATGTGAAATGTTTCACTGTAGGTAAGGTAGAATCCACCAAAACTATCCTCATTGTACATAGTAACCTGGGAGGGTTAAAGTGAATTGTCACCTTGATGGAATCTAAAATATCCTGGAAGGTAGGTCTCATATATGATTGACCTGGGAACATTCATCTAGATTAAGGGAAGCATTACTCCATGGGAAGGGACTCCTGGACTGTATAAGGAAAAGTGAGATGAGCATTTATTTGTTCTGTTTTCTAATATGGATATGATGTGTATAGCTCTCCCTGATGCCATGACTTCCCTATAACAACAGACTATACAATCAACTGGGAGATAAAATGAACCATTTAACCCTTACATTGCTTTTGACAGAATTTTTATCACAACAACAGAAAAAATAAGTGAGACAAGAAGCAACTTTGCCAATCTTGAGAAACCATGAACTAAATGGCAGAGGGTTTGCTCTTCAAGGTCCAGTGAACATTAAGAGGCTATCTGCTTTAAAATGAGCCCCATGAAAACCAAAGATGCAATAAGTCAGATTAGCTTAAAAGTGCACATTTGACATATGAATTCTTAAAAATTGAAAGTGTTTCAAAACTGTAAACACAATGAATACACAATACAGAGTTTAAAAAAGTCTTACTTCTTCATGTTAATGACATGACACTCTCTAACATATGATCAGTTCTGCTTAGCAAGTCATGATATTCCTATAAGTTCTCTAGCTGGATGCATACAACAGTGGCATGAGATTTGCACACTTAGTACTCCTTGATTGCATGTGAAACCAAGGTGCAGTGCAATGAGGCCAACTGGCCAAATTCACATTGCTAGAGAAACCAGGTTCTTGGAGTTTATACCCAGAAAGCTAAAATCTATGACTCACTCCCGTACACTTTTGATTCTATGCCCATCATGGCAGAATTAAATAGATATTGCCAGTATCATTAGCATCATTCAGACTGTGTCTAAAGGGAAAAATTAAGGCAGAAAGGTAGGGGATGCTTTGAACATGCATGTTATTCAAAGTCAAGCAAACTTAACCTCCAAATGGGATTCTTTTACTGCCTTATTTTGAGGACACGGTCATTTAATTTGTTTGGTCCTTACCTACATAATCAATAAAATAGGTTTAACAGTCCCTACCTACCACTATTTTGAATGGATTAAACAAGACATTGAGCAAAATATTACAAGTGAAAGTGGTTTGCATAATATAGTCATTGCTTGGCTCTTGCTCTTGCTCTTCAGTGAGGTTTTAATACATTGCAAAAATGCATTGTAAAGTATCTATGCTGACATTGCCCAACAGAATGTGCTGGACAAACTGTGGGTTATTTTTAAATTTGAATCTGCTATGGTACTCAATTCCCAGAAGTCTGAGTCTCTTCCAGTGTTTGTTTCTCTGCCTGCAATGTTCATTTACTAGTTTGTATTATACCTTACTATCATTTAATTAATACCTGGAGGTGAGAAGTGGGCAGGTACAGTTGTGTAAAGATGAGAAAACCATGATGAACACAGTCTGAGTTGCTAATGTGGAGAGAGACCCGGGGTCAAGATCAAAACATAGCCTTGAAAGATGGTGCTATACTCAAAGACTGGAATCTGAAAATGTGGGAGTTGGGGAAAACAGAAGATGAACAGTAGAACTCAGTAATTCCCAAAGGTGAAGAGTTCTAGGCAGTGAAAGGCGATGACAATACAAGCTGGTGGAGCATGAGGCCTTATGGAATGATGTCTGAAAAGGATGGAGGAATTATATTTAGTGTGGCTTTAAGTAAATTTTACTTAATGCTACCAAAAGGATTGGGCTAAATGACACCTAAAAGGTTAGTAAAGATGGCCTCTGGGTGTGTCTGCAAGAGTGTTTCCAAGCAACTAAACTTGGTGAGGAGAGGACACAACCTAAATGTAGATGATAACATCCCATGGGCTGGGCACCTGAATGGAACAGAAGAGGAAGAAAGGTGATTCACTGTCACAGGCCTTCTGTCTTCCTCTGGCTGACTACCAGGAAGTGAGCATCTCTCACATATGCCTAACACCATGGCATTCTGCCTCACTGTAGCCCAGAAACGCAGTGGCAGCTGACCATGGACAGAAAGTCAAAAACCATGAGCCCAAATAAATGCTTACTTCCTTTGAATTGGTCTCGGGTATTTGTCACAGAGATAGACACTGGCTGATCAGCCTGGCTTGATCCATTGCTGATAGTAATCCTTAATACACCAGGCTTGACCCATTGCTGATAGCAATCTTACAAAGAAGCATCTGAAACATCAAAGAGAAGCCTCCAAGCACGAACAGCCGAAGTGTAAGAACAGCAGAGGTGTAGCTGTGTAAGTTTTCCAGGAGTGACAGAAAATCACTACACGCCTAATTTCCCAACTGCCCTGAACATCCACCCACAGGAGGCCAGTTGTGCTCATAGGGGCCAGTTCTTAGACTGGAGAGCCCCTCTCACATTTTGAGAGATCACTGTGTGTGCCTGGATCCTTCAGCAGCAATTTGGAATACCTTGGATCCTTGTTAGAGTATTGCAGTTGCCTTCCTTTTGTGGGAAACAGACTCAGGATCTTAGAGGGTTTATCATCTGCTCAGCTATTATCAGGCTGAAGACCTTCAAAGCTGATTCCAACTAACTAAACACATTTGCCCAAATCAACCAGAGTGGAGGGTCTGAGAGCAGCCTGCAATGTGAATGGCTTTCTCACTTTTATTATGTTCATTAGAAGGTTCTATGAGTCACTGGGGCATCCAAATTAGTTTTTAATGATTAACAGCAGTAACAAAATGAAAAGGAGTGGGTGGAAGGGGAAATGGAAGGAACCCAGGGAGGCCTGACTGACATCTCCACATAGATAATATTTACTGCTCTGTGGAGAAGAGAGATCTATTCAAATGGAGAGTGGACGGGAAATGGTTACACCCTAACTTGGGAGCACATACCCATGATTAGAAAGATTTGATTTGTATCCTTGTGCACAAGCTCTACAGCCCTGGACAAGTGTTGAACTTTGATTCTGTTTCTTCAGTCTGAAAGTATTAATTGCAATTTTGTAGCATTTTTGAAAGAATCTCTATCATTTAATACTACCCGCAATGAACTTCACTTAGTCTTGTTATTCCTGACTTTTATGTTTTAACCTTCTTTATTTCTCATTCATAGGAATTCATCTAGTTGGTCTTCACTTTCCCCACTTATCTTCTATTCCTCAAGCACTGTAAAGTGGCAAGAAGGGACTGGATTCTTCTCCATCATGAGATAACTTAGGTATATTAGGATAAATCAGCACTTTTTCACATAAGTATAAATATTAACTGATTCCTCAGTTTGATCGTGGTCATGTTTAGGGACAATATATAAGGCTAAGAAGTCAGGCTTACATCCATAAAGGCAGACAATGACTGTCAATGGTAGAAACAATTTGTGGGTATCGTGCTGGGGACATAGTTCTCATTGCTGGAGCTGAATGGTTGCCAGATGATGCCCTTTCTCTCTTGAAACCCTCTTCTCAGGGGAAGTAAGGCACAAAATAAAAATTATTCTTATCTTCTTTTTAATTTTTGAGAGTATAATAAAATTTAAATTCTCCCTTATCTTTCTTTCATCTAGACCTTCCAATATTCCCTTCCCCTATGTCCTTCAAATTTATGGCCTCTTTTTTCCACTAGTTGATATTTATGCACACACACACACACACACACACACACACACACATATATATATTTCTAAATATAACTTGTTCAGTCAATATAATGTTAATTGCATGTCTGTTTTATTATCATTTCATATGTTTTATTTTTTTAACTTTTTATTGATTCTTTGTGTATTTCACATCATGCATCTGGATCCTATTCATCTCTCCACCCCCTCGCTTCTGCTCTCTGCTCTTGTAACTTCTCCCCAAAACAAAACAAAATTTAAAAGTAAAACTAAAACCAACCAAACAAGCAAACAAACAAACAAAAATGTCTTGGCATGGAAGCTGCAGTGTGGCCCAGTGAGTCCCACAGATTACCCTTTAATCCATACATCTTTACTTCCAAGGGTTAATTGCAATGAGACATAGGTTCAGTTTGAAGCTTCTGGCTTCTGCTACCCTGTCAATACTCGACCCTCGCTGGGACTCCTCTTGGACATCCAGTTGTCCTTTGTCATGGAGATCCTGTAGCTTTGGATCTGTAGGTCCTACCCCTTCACATACTCCAGCAGTTCATAGATAAGGTGGTTCAGGGGTATAAGAAAGGATGAACTGGCCCTGCCCCCCCCCCACCAACTGCAGCAATCCAGGGAGCGGGCCTTGCTCCTTGCCTGGACAAAACAGTAGAGCTGGCACTGGAGGTATGAGTGTGGATGAGCTGGAACCCAGGGCATGAGAGCAGGAGAACCAGCCCCGCCCCAAGCCCCTCATACCTGCTCCTTGCTGCCTGATGCATTGGATGAGGTCGCCAAGGTGGCAAAGATGAGGGACAGCTGGTGGGCTGACCAACTCAGCTACAATCTAGGCTCAGAATCACGGCTATATGTTAGCCCACCTCAATGTCCACCTCACTTATTTTATTATTTTTAACATTGCCTTTTGACTTTCATGAGATTAAGTGGCAAAAAGACAGAGGACCTTTTAACATTTCCCCATGTGGTGCAAATAATCTGCTTATCCTCCTTTCTCTTTGCTGGTCATAGTGAGTTTTGCAGGTAAAAATAGAGAAGTGGGTTCTGGTCTGACTACTTAGCTGCAATAGGGTCTGGAACAAATGGTGCAAAGTCTTATGTACATGACTCTCATCTATCAACATGAAACAGGTATGCTTATAGAGAAGGGTCTGGCATGGAACATAGTGATTTTCAATGTCATATAAGCTAAACATTTGCATTTTCTAAAATCTCACTGCTAGTTCTACATTTACCCAGGATTAGTAAACTATTTTAGATATAAGTGATATTAGTTCATTTTATGTTCATTACATGTGAGGCAAATAATCTACTATCATATTCTATTCTCTGTGTGTATTATTATATCTAGTCATATTATATTAATATGCCTTAACAGTCATGGGTCATCCTTCTAGATTCATGATTTATGATTATAACTTCCCAACAAAGGACCATCCAACTTTTCTTTAAATATGTTCAGTGACTACATATGTCTTGTTCTGTTTAAATTATTTTTATTTGTCTTGGCTTGTAATTTGCTTGCAGCTCCTTTGAGGTATGAGAATAAAGTTGAGTCTTTTTTGTGTATTTGAAGATGGAGATAAGGCTCCTTTGAGTTGCTTCTTTACTGAGTCAAAAGCAATTTCCAAACTGATTGGTTGTCAGATCTTTGAGGAAATATGAACTTCATAGAGCTCCCTGCTCCAGTTGACTCAGTTCACTCCTGGGAACCACAGGAGTCAGTACTTTCAAGTTCTCCAGATGATTCTGCTAGTAGAGTAGACTGCTTTTCAGTGGCCCTCAGCAGGAGGCAGTTTGCACTAAAGGGAAAATTGGAGTGCCTGGTTGTATTTTTGGTTGTTACTACTATAGGAAAGTACTGATGCCGTGTAGTCAGCGGCAGTCAGAATGCTGTTAAACATTTAAAACATGCTCTTTACACTTTACAATAATACAACAATTATTTAGCCCATAAGGTCAGAAAGGTGAAGGTGGAAAACGTCAGGTTCCATTCCATATGATGTTGCTTTGCATCCCACTCACAGTATGTTTCATCACTCAACTGTGGAAATGCCTCAGTTACACACAGAAAGGATGGAACACAGAAATACCTGGCAGCTTTTATAAAGGTGAAGAGCAGTGCAGGCCATTATGGGATGCTCTTTCATTTGCAGTGTTTTAAGTGCTCTTAAGAATTATGTTGGGAGTCAATACGCACCCAGCTGCCTTCAGATACCACACTATGGCCTTTCAGTAGACATGTCATGACTTCAGGATGCTCAGCAAAACTAGAAGACATCTTAGGTCATCTTGGAAGAAAGCTTTCTTTTTTCTTTTCTCTTGCCTCTCCTCTTCCTTCTCCTCTTTCTTTTCTTCTTTTCCTCTTCATCCCCCTGTTCTTTCTCCTCACTCTTGTCCTTCTTCTCTCCCTTCTCCTTTTCTTCATCCTCCTTCTTCAACTCTTTTCTTCCTCCTCCTGTTCCTCTCTCTTCTCCTCCTTCACCTTCTCCTATTCTTCCTTAATTTTTCTTTCTTCTTTCTCCACATGGAGAAATCATTAAAAAGATATTTCACCCACAGTCACTCTTAGAAGGGCAGGCATCACAGCTTGAAGAGATCAGTCAGTGCTTCCCTACATGTCTGTCAGGACAGAGAGTTTTGAAACAGTCTATTCTGTGACTTGACAGTTCTTGGTTTATGACACCTAGCTCTTCTGTGCTCTCTTTTATATACAGTATGTTGAACTCAGTTACAGGATGGAAAGCTTCCTGCTATCCCCCCAAGACTTCCACAGTCTGATCTTTCTCTTGGGCCTTGCTCCGGGGACCCACTCTCACAGTCCTTCTCTAGCTGTTCTCTACTGTCAGTCTCGTGAGAGTGTTCTCTCTCTCTCCGACTCCCCATCTTTGTCATTCTCAACTTTTTCAAGGTCTGATAATTTAATTGTTACTCTTAAAGACTTTCAAGTTTTTGATTGGACTCAGAAGTAGACCATCTCAGTGGGCACAGCCTACATCTCTGGGCAATGTGTTCCTGGATATTTTTTCTTTGGCTGCTTTCATTCTCTCGGCCAAAAGCTTAGCATATTTTGCAGCCCCTTCCCTGATTTTCTTAGTGTGTTTTTCCTTCAGAGCAATATATCTGCATTTGTGTTACAGGACACATGGAGTAGCAAGATACTGGATCTTTGGTCCTGGGCTTCTCACCTTTTTGTTTTTGTTTAAGGCCTTCTGACAACATATTGGCTGGCAATTCTTTAGAAAGGTAGGATCTGTCATCCTGTCCTCCCTTTGACGGTCTGTCCTGTTTGTCTCTCAGGTATAAATTGAGCCATTTTCAGTATAATGTTCTCCCTCCCACTCCAGGGCTCCTTCCCCTACCCCACTTTGCAGAAGGAATCATGCATGGGCTTGCGTTTCCACACTCACCACTGCTGCTTTACTATCTCCCCTTTTTGTTACTATATTTCACAAATTTGAGGATTTCTTCAAGTGTATAACTTGGGACCTCCTTCTGCTGTGAGAGGAGCTCCTGGGATTTAGACACCATCTCCCTCTCTCTCTCTCTCTCTCTCTCTCTCTCTCTCTCTCTCTCTCTCTCTCTCTGCAAAACTAACACTCTGCACATTATTATCTTTCTGTGGGATTAAAAAATAATAAATTCGAAAACAAATGTTGTTCAGCAATTGTTTTCATTGGTACCCACTAAATCCATGTTCTTTTGGAAACGCTGAAGCCACTCTGAGAAATGAAAACCACAGGAGTGGGAGACTGAATGTGTCAATGGATTATGTCAAAACCGTGCATAAAAATAGAATTACGACCAGTAATTTTGGCCGATTTCTTACTTAGGACTAATCAGAGAAGGTTCACCATGCACCCCTAACCACGCTTGCCTGCAGCCCTCCTGGCCAGTAGCTTCCAATGTTTCACTCTGCACAATATTTTCACAGTTGCCTGTCTGTCTTTGAGTATCTGTCAAGAAAGTGATGGGTGCTGACTCTCTTAAAATACCAACCCTCTAGAATCGATATATTCTGAATCTCTTATAGTCACTGGAAGAACTACTTAGAGTATTACAGTTAATATATTTGCCCGAATTTGAACTCAGAAATATGGTCTTCTCCACTCCTCTTATACCTGCATCTCACATTTAATTTTTACTCCTAATTTCTTTTTTTTTTTTTGGTGCCATGTTGTGTTTTATATTTACTACTAATGTTGCAGCTTTATGTGACTTCATTTCTAAATACCTCAGATGGTTTGTGTCTAAAAAATTCTGCCTATGCTCTTGTCATACTATAGCCCATGCTCACTACAGGCACCTGCAGATTGCCTGTCTCCTAGAAAAGGTGGGGCTGAGGGGTTCTTTTCAGATGCAAAAATGAATTCTCTTACATCTAAATAACTCTGTCTTGGCATACTGTTTATGCACACATACACACACAGGCATACATATGCAGATCAAGATTGTGTGTGTGTGTGTGTGTGTGTGTGTGTGTGTGTGTGTGTGTGTATTGTGTATTCTTCGGTTACTGGAAGCCATGTGGGATAAGAAGACTTGCTCAGTGAGAGTTATCCAGCTGTCTGAAGTGATGGCAGAAGCTATGCCGAGCACCTATATCACAATTTTACTTCAATCTCTCTCCACCCACCACGCTTTTGTTGAGCTCATTCTTCTGTCACATTAAAATTTCAAAATAATATATGCAACTGGGAAGCTTGTGATGTGACAGAGAAGAAATGAGACGAATCAGGTGTCAGAATGGAAAACCAGAGACCATGGCAGCCAGCAGCGAGAGTGAATCAACGTGGAAGTCAAAATCAAGCAGTGCCCATGAATGTCAAGGAAATGGGCAAAGGGGCACAAGAAGATGGAAGAGACTTAAAGAGAACAACCCCAAGCTAAAATTCCTGTGAGAACATTTTCTTTTCATCCTCCCTCATGATGTGGAAATAGCTCTGTTTAGGGAGGCTCGTGCTGGGTAAAAGATTGAGAACTTTCTGAAAGAGAGGTTGTCCCTCAGCCCATCAGGAGCCTGAAGGTGCTACCCAAACTCATTACAATGCAGCAAACTTGCCCTTTAAGATGTTTTTCAGTGCTCATGGCTAAAGTTGACCTTTTATATAAGCGTATGGGAAACTGCCAGGACTCTGCTGTTGTTGACTGAAGCAACCACAGAGATGTGATTAAAAATAGATGTGTCTTTAATCATTTTGCATTTTACAAGCCCACACAATAAAACCTGTGATCAGTCTTCAGCGAAAGCGCACCCTGGAAAGAAGGACTGCATTAAGACTGAATATCACTGGTTTTATGGGGCTCAACTCCTGTTACAGCCCACTTCTTGATTCAGCCTGAAAGATGAGACATTGCAAAGTCCCAGCCAGTTAATGTCTGCAAGAGAAACTCCGTTGTTTGACAGAATCCAGATGCTATGGTGCTGTCGGAAGGGCCTTTTCTTTCATACAGAATCTGGAGAACTGTGATGAAAAGTCAGTTTCATGGCATTTAAAAGAGAATTTCAAAAGACAGGGAAAGTCTTACTGCTGAAGGACCAATCTCTGACCCCAGCTCCATTTTTCTTGCCCTTTCATGAATGAGTATGTCAAAACTTGTATCACTATAGAAATATTATATAGCTGAAGTCTAACCCAGGAGAGCATTATGAGATCAGTGAATGATCTGAACCTCCAAATACCTATCTTCAAATATAAGGTTCAAAAGAATCACCTTCAACATAATTGAAAGAATCATATGCTATTTAGAACTAGCAAGAAATGCCAATTATTTAATAGTAAATGCCTCATTAATTTTTAAATTGGTAACTTTGTGAGATTTTGAGTAAATCAGCATTTAAGAACACATGTTTCTTATTTAGATATTTTAGATATTTCAGGTCATGAGCTGGGACAGTTTCTGTGGTGAGAAAAAAAAAAAAAAAAAACATGTGACCAGGAATAGCTTAAGAAGAGTCACACTGTGTTCTACACTGCTATGTTAGAATACTGTACACTGGGTAATTTATAGGGAATAGAAATTCATTTTCTTAGGTTTGAAGATTGAGTTCAAGATAAAATCACCAGCATATGGCCAGGGCCTTATCCCCATGTCCTCCCACAAGGAAAGTTGGAGGGGCATGAACACAAAGTCACCTCACCAAGCACTTTGAATATTGGCATGGATCCATTCACTAAAGCACCACACTTACTATCTAAACACTTCCTCTTAGGCACAATCATCCACCATTGATGCATTGAGCATTAATTTCCAATGGGAGCATTCAGACCATTGGTACAATACTTAAATTCTAAATAGACTCAGCTCCCACTAATAAAATTCTACTTAGCTCACCAAATTCACTTTAGAAATTTAGCAAAATATTTACCAATATATATATAGAAAATTACTTTGAGGAGATGGGTATCTAACTTTGTAATAGAGCAATTGCTTAAAATGTATGAGGTCCTGCATTCAATTCTTAGTTCTAAATAAAATGAAAGAAAGAAAGGAAGGAAGGAAACAAGAAAGGAAGAAAACAAATGAAAATTTAAAAAAAAATGAAAGCAAAAATCAAAAGAAATATAGAAAAGAACATGTATGTTAGTTAGATATAAATTATGATAATCTATATACTGACTTACTCTTTTTTCTTTTTATATCAATTGCTGAGAGGTATGCATTTCCAAATGTGACCACGAATTCTTTTTATGATTTAGTTTCTATCAGATTTTGCTCAATGTGTTTTGAAAGTGTATTAGTACTTTAATGTTTCCTAACTACTATGAGCTTGTATTTATTGAACATGAGTTCTAATGTTTGTAGATAACTCCATACTAATTCATATATTTATTACTTTGCTTTAAAAATATCCAACAAAACAACAGAGGCACATTGTTGGCTATGTTAAGCAACAACAAAAAATTGAAAGATTAAAAAGGCAATTTATAGGATCAAAGGTAAAGCTCTAAACAGTTATGTTTGAGGCAGTTTAGAATAAAAGTCCCTGGGAAAACTTAAGGACAAAAGCTACAGGGAAGGCAGGAAGTATAGGTACCAAAATAGTTCTCATCTTCAAGTTACTCTTTGTAAGATCAAAAGATTTTTTTTTGTCCTAGATCAAGTAGAAGATTTCATTGATATAGTTTACTCACTTCATCATTATTATCAAAGAAAGTGAACAGATTTTTTGACTAGCTGCTCCTAGAATACCAAGTGTGGAAAGAAAATGGTAAAATTTTAAAGAAATATGTTTGTTATTAATAGAAGAATGAGAAATGCAAAAAGTCCCAATTGATAGAATGCTGTAACTCATAAACATAACTTACCTACTCCAAATGATATTTTTACTCAGTAAAAAAGTCGGGCTTGGGAGGATAGTTGTGAAATTGTCTTCTAGATGTGTCAGAGCTATTGTACTTAGGAGCTCACAGGGGCTGTGGTTGCATGCATAGGACCTGAATGAGATTAAGTCCATCAAAATTCTACATGGACGCAGACTGGGAGACACTCATGAAGTCCACCTTCTAGCTGAGATGCTATGATAGTTGATAGCTTCTGGTGAAGGGAAAGACAGTTTTCTTTAAGAGTGTGGAACTTGGTAGATTCACCATACTCCAATGGATGCCCCTACAGCCATCCACAGAGGGCCAGTACTAAATGGACTCAATGCATCAGCAAAAGAGGGCATGAAGTTGGAGAGAAGATTTGTATTTGGGGATCATTTTCTAAGAGCTCTAAGAGTAGAGTGAGTGAGACATATAATCAATACATTGCATACATATATAAAATTCTCTAAGAATAAGTAAAAATATATTTAAAGTAATCCCAATTATAAATTCTAGCTTCCCTTGGTAAAAATAGCAAGAGTACTAAGGAAGAATATTTTTAAATTTTCCTTAAATATCTATTTGCATTTGAAGTCACTTCATGTTATCTTTAGATGGTGTATAAGCCCTAAGCACAGTGGCAGATTAAACATGGATGCAAATTTATGCTTCATTTTCCCTTTGAAGCTGAGTTACCATCCCCTTGGCACTTGTCTGTAAGGCTTTGTTTGCCTAATCAACCACCTTGCCCAACACAGTGTCTAAAGAGGACATCATGGAGCCTTTGAGGTCAGGTCTAGCAAACCTGTGAGTTTCAGTCATATAGAACACCTGCTTTTAGAGCTTCCATCTGAGAAGTTTTTCTTCACCTGCTACATCCTACACAGCTTCATCCTGGGAACATGATTGGGTTGCAAGGACATGAAGACAGACAAGAGTCAGAAAAGCTGGGATCCAATGGAATGTGTACACTCTGACTTAGTGGCACCAAGTATACAAAAACTCAGAACCTGTACAGCACATAATAACTCCTCACAGGGTGGGGAGGTAGCTAGTCTCAGTAAGAGGTGTTTGTAGGTGAGCAGTTTCAGGATGGTGCCTGCTGGCAAGGGTGGCCACGGTTGCTAGTTTTTGCACACACTAACATTTGCACTCAGTCCAGAGGAAGGCTTTGACATTCCCTTGTGTTTGGTCTGTATGGGGATAGCTTTGCTATTCCCATGGGTCTGAGGCCTCAGGTCCTTAGCATGTCCCTTATCCATGTCAGCAATGCACATTCACTAAGGACTTCACCAGTTCTCTACACATTCTCTCAAGGCTTCCTCTGCTCCTCACATTTACTGAGGTCAGACTCCAAGAAGCCTGAAGAAAACACACAGACTCTGAGGGACAAGACAAGCTGACTCCCAACAAGAAGCCAGGGTGTGCCTAATAAAGTCCTTGTCCTTATAGTCTTTGTACTGGTGCCTCCTGGCATCCAGCCATTCCTACACTAGGCTGTTCCTAAGTTCCTTACTCACAAGTCAGAAAAATTTGTACTGTAAACTAAAAGCTGTGAGGTAGCGTCAGGGTCCAAGAATGGCTGAAGGAAGACTCCAGACTCAAATAGTATGCAAAGACAAAAAGCATGTGGTGTCCCCATTTGTACAAAATGGCGACCCTGAAAGGAGCACATGGGCCCCTTTTAAGCTCAGCTACTGGAATTTCAGAAACAGGTCATTTCAAACACAATTGGTTAAGCAGGCTGTAGCTACATTAGTACAGTTTTAACTGGCTGTGGTTATAGTTTTACCATTTGGGGGCACACTTGGGCAAGGCAGGGTATGTTTTAGGGAGATTACAGGAATTGTCCTTTTTGATCACTGCCTTGGGGGGATGTGTGGGGTTGGTTGTTGTCCTTCTAGGAAACTGAAACTCTGGCCCAGTAGTAAAATGGGGAAAGTTCAGGCCTTTCAGTAGCTTGTCTTTCTTTTATGGCAATAAGTAAACAAAACAAGCATCCAAAATTTAAGAAAACATCTTAAATCCTGTGGGATAAAAACTTAAAAATGTCAAAGTTCAACCCCCAAAGTTGGTTTTTGTAAAGGAAAAGTGAGGAGGCTAAATCTTCCAGAAAAATAACAATATATTATGAGAATCTTTTTTTTTTTTTTTGAGCTCTTGGATCTTCAGGATTTTCAAAATTCCTTATGGTTATGATAGAGCTGAATAAATTAATAAAAAAATACCAAAGGAGGAAAGTTTTCCTGCAGCATTTCATCACAGAGAGAGAAGTAGTAGCCTCGGGCTGAGGGGCCGATTGCCTCAAGACAAAATCTTACTTTCCCGTGTGGAGAGGCACAGTGGAAAGTGGCTAACTGAAATAAACCAGAACAAACCAGAAATTATTTTGTATTCAAAGGATGTTTGATCTCTTTCTAATGATGAATTTCTCCCCAGAAGTGAAAAATAAACTCTGTTGCTTAGATCCTGTAAATGAAAGCTTTGCCTAGCTTTCAAACCGGAAGCACCTCCTCCACAGAATTACAGCTACCAGTGAATTCAAGTTCAGCTGACAACACAGTTAAAAGTTAAAACATAAATTTTATTAAAACAGTAAATAGGAATTACCATTATACCACCCTCCAAATAGGATACCAACAAATACTTTTGCTTCAAATTGTGGAAACACACAGAGGCTATAAATGTGCTCTTTATTAGGCCATTCAAATGGGACACTTTGAAGAAAACAAACAGCGATTGTAAGATTATGGAGAGAAATTACCATTTTGCTTGAAAGAAATGCCAATTAACAGCAATGACAATGTGATTTATACTAATTGAGATTAAGTCAGACAAAGCGGCAACATTAGTAATCACTTGAAGTGCTGTATTACACATTATCCTGCGCTTGGTAAACATCTCTCTCAAAATTAAAAAGTAATTAGTAGCATTTCAGTCATTTAATTCAGTCTAATTAGGATTTTCAAAAAATCTACAGACCTGCTGGTGAAAGCCTTTTTCATTTTTGAATCAAGAAAATGCATTCCTTTTCTTTTTCTTTTTTTAAAGCAACTTTGAGCTACTAATTCTTGCTTTCTTGATCTGCACTTGCCATTAAAGAAGAAAATGGTATAATTAGCAGCAATAGGTAGAAATTTGCTTGAATTGGGCTAAATTAAAAACTTCAATCCATCCTCATTCAAGAAAGGTACATTTTAATCTAATTTTCGTTTCCTGTCTTTTTTTGGAGGGTATAGAAGTGGAAAATGTTTTTTGTTGTTAATTTAAGCTAAAAGGAAGAACATATTTACTTTTTGGGTTTAGGCTATCAACATCTTCAGCATATTTTTCTGAAGAAGCATAAAAATCTATAGATGTAGGTGTTATTTGGATGGTATTTTGGAATATAGAAAATTGTATTTATTACTGGAATTTCATGACTAGCAATAACATTTTCTCTTAATGGTGGAAGTCTGTACCTTGCTTTTGATTGGATAGTGGCTCACAGTTTTGAGTTCTCTGAGGCTCAGAGGAGACCCTATACTTATACTTCTGAACAGTGTTGAAACTGTTACTATAGAGAGATTTAAATTTGAACCAGATACATATTTCATTATTGTATTGTCATGAACCTATGGTGACAAGGAGTGGTTATGACTGAAAAGTGAAATTTTGGGGTGTCAAGTTGACAAAGGGTGGACACACTCTGCAGTCACCTAGGAGAGAAGCCTCTAAGCATGTCTGTGAGGAATCTAGATGAGCCTGAGCCAGTCAGAGAGGGAGGGAGAGAGATAGAGATAGACAGACAGAGAGATAGACAAGGAGACACACACACACACACACACACACACACACACACACAGAGAGAGAGAGAGAGAGAGAGAGAGAGAGAGAGAGAGAGAGAGAGAGAGAAAGAGAGAGAGAGAGAGAGAGAGAATAAATAACCTGCTCCCATGGATCTTGCTCCAGGTTTCTGTCTTGAGTTTCTTCCGACTTCCCTCAGAGATGGACCTTTACCTGTAATGTGTAAGAGAAAATAATAAGCCGTTTTCCCCCAGGTTATGCATGGTCATCATGTTCATCATATCAGTAGAAAGTTAAACTAGAATAATTCTGTTAACTGAAGTGGGAAGTCCCATCTGAGATGGAGATGGCGCCATCCCCCAGACAGAAGTTCTAGACTAAATAACAAGGGGGAAACGGGGTGAATACCAGCATTCCACTCTCACTACTTCCTGACTGGATGCACTATGGTAAGCCAGACTCCCCACTTCTACTCCTAATGCTTTCTCCACAGGCTGCCATGGTTTAACTGCCATGATGGAATGATGGCCTTGAACTATAAGGCAGAATAAATTCTTCCTCCTATAAACTACATATTGTCAAGTGGTTGGTCACCACAGTGAGAAGAATCACAAGTGCATAAAACTAAAGAGAGAGCTTCCAGTCAGATACTAGACAGCTTAAAACAACACAAATTTATTACCTTATAGCTCTAGTCATCAGGATTTCTACATGGGTCTTCCCATGTTAAAAATCAAGGAGTACACATAGCTGTCTGTTCTATCAGCGTTCCAATGGAAATTCAGTTCTCTTGTCTTAACTGGTCTCTAGAAGTTTCTAAAAGTCCTTGGCTTCTTCAAAGCTAGTAATTATGTCACCCTGATGTCCTCTTCATTGCCATGTCTCCTTTAGCTCTTTAATTACTAATGTTGCATATATGCATAAATATAAATATATATAAATACAACTTATTGAGTTCACTTAGTGTTGCTTATATGTGTATGGTTTTAAGGTACCTCTTGGAAAACAATTAGTGGGCTCATCCATAGGGAAGACTTATCTCCTTCTGCTGCGCGTTATGAATTCCCTGTAGCTCTTCATCTAGGGGTGAGGCCTTGCGAGATTTCCCCCTATACACCTTAGACTGTCAACTAGTGTTGTCATTGTTCAGGTCTTTAAGCAACCATTTTGATAAGATTTAATGGATACAGCTACCCTATCTTATATAGAAATCACAATCTCAAAGCAAATGCCCTGGTCCTCTGGCTCTTTCAGTCTTTATATCTTTTCTTTTGTTGTTCCCTGAACCTGAGGCACAGGGCTTGTGCTGTAGATATATCAACTGGGTCTGGGCATCCCACAGGCAGTTGTTCTCTGTAGTTTGATTAATGGTGGGTTTCTGTAATAGTCTCTTCTGGATAAAGAATCTTATTTCATAAGAGCTGAGAGGTGCTGTGGTGATATAATGTGTACCCTAATAAAATCTGCCTGAAGATCAAAGGACAGAACAAGCCACTAGATTAAATATAGAGGCCAAGCAGAGGTGGCACACACCTTTAATTCTAGCACTCGAGAGGCAGAAATCCTTCTGGATCTTTGTTGAGTTCAAAGCCACCCTGGATTTCATGAAATTGATTCCGTCTAGGAGAGAAACAGAGCCAGGCAGTGGTGGCACACACCTTTAATCCCAGCACGTGAGATCTCATGCCTTTGCTTAGAAAGCACACATGCCTTTAATCCCAGCACTAGAGAGGTTGAGATAGGAAGTGATATGGCTGGGTGGATAAAGGTATATAAGGCATGAGGAGACAGGAACTAGAGATCTTTTCAGGCTGAGGAGTCCTAGAGGTAAAATGTGGCAGTGGCTTGTTCCTTTGTCTCTGATCTTTCAGCATTCACTCCAATATCTGGTTCGAGGTTTTTATTAAAAGACTTTTTAGAAATTTATAAGTCACACTTATGGATATAAGAATAATTATTCAGAATGCAGTTAGAAATGATACTGGTTTAAGAAAGTGGCAGTATTAGGTTTTGGATCTTCCCAACTGAAGCTGTAAACAATGTACAAAAAAGATAAGAATTTCTTTGTGTATGTACCCTCTCCAAAATTCCACTATTCACATCTGTGACCATAATAAAATCAGTCACTAATGTGGGATATCTCATGCAGAAATAGAAACTGTCAGATATAAATGAAAATGACTATCATCTTCTTCGATGTTCACTGTGAAGTACATAAACCTGTTAAATTATTTTCTTCAAGCAAGGTATTGAGTACCAATAAAGATCCATTAAAAACACACTAAAAGTATTTTGCAAACATTATCTCTTTTCATTGTTACTGAAACCCTGGGAGAAAATTTATTTATACTAGTTACTTTACACAAGAACAAAGTGAATCACAAAAGATATCAGCAAATTTCCAAAGGTCCTATAACTAGAGAGTAGGTATGCACTGTAGCTTCATAGTCTACAGCCTTTAAACATGGGAGGGATGGGAAGGTGAAGATGATATTTTGGAGCACAGACTGCATTTTTGTTTTGCCCATGGCCTGAACCTGTGGTGTGTCATCACTGCATGTCTAGAAGCCATCGTTCTCTGAACTCAGAATATGGCTATTTACATCTTTAGTCTCACTAGATTTAGGTAAAGGTTAAATGAGACCAGAAGAGTGATTTCTTCCAGCATGCTTGTATAACTGTGAAGTGATACTCCCTCACCAGTGTTGTTGGTGAGCTTGTGCTTGATGTACAAGGACATATAACTTAGGTTTGAAGTTCACCTTTCAGTCTGAGCATTATTCCGTTTCCATGAGATTGTAGGCTTTCTGTAATTTTTGTTGTTGTTGAAATCTAACTTTAAACCTAGAACACAGGAGGTTATTCCATTTTTTTTGTATCTGTTGAGATTTGTTTTGTGGCTGAGTATGTGGTCGATTTTAGAGAAGGTTCTATGGGGTGCTGAGAAGAAGGTATATTCTTTTTTGTTAGGATGGAATGTTCTGTAGATATCGATTAAGTCCATTTTAGTCATAACATCAGTTAAGCCCCTTATTTCTCTGTTAAGTTTCAATTTGGGAGATCTGTCCAGTGGTAAGAGTGGGGTGTTGAAGTCTCCCACTATTAATGCGTGGGGTTTTATATGTGATCTAAGCTTTAGTAATGTTCCTTTTACAGATGTGGGTGCCCTTGTGTTTGGGGCATAAATATTCAGAATTGAAACTTCATCTTGGTGGATCTTTCCTGTGATGTTCTTCTTGATCTCTTTTGATTGATTTTAGTTTGCAGTCTATTTTGCTGGATATTAGGATGGCTACACCAGCTTTCTTCTTAAGAACATTTGATTGGAAAGACTTTTCCCAGCCTTTTATTCAGAGATAGTATCTATCTTTGAAATTGAGGTGTGTTTCTTGTATGTAGCAGAAATATGGGTCCTGCTTTCATATCCATTCTGTTAGCCTGTGTCTTTTTATAGGTGAATTAAGTCCATTGACATTAAGAAACAATTTAACTCACCCATTCTTCTGATGAATAGATTATGTCTTGTAGAATATCCAGATTCTCATAGCTTCTGATAGTTTCTTTGCAAGGTGATGGACGTAGAAGCATGCTTCAATGGATAGTGAGGGAAGAAGTGGCCTTTTTAATATATATAATTTTTTATTAAAAAAATATTTTCTTTCCTTTTACAGACCAACCCCTGTTCCTCCTCCCTCCTCTTCTCCTGCTCCCCCCACCTACCCCCATCCCACCCCATCTCCTCCTCATAGAGAGTAAGGCCTCCCTTGAGTAGTCAACACAGGCTTATACCATGTTGGGGCCAGACCTAGGCCCTCCCTCCTGCATCAAGGCTGAGCAAGGCATTGTAGGAATGGGGTATAAAAAGCCAGTTTGTGTACCCAAGATAAGTCCTGGTCCCATTGCCAGGGGACTAACAAACACATCAAGCCACACAACTTTCACTCCTATTCAGAGGGCCTAGTTTGGTCCCATGAAGGCTCCTCAGCTGTCAGTCCAGAGTCCATGAGCTCTCATTAGCTTGGGTCAGCTATTTCTGTGTTTATTCCCATCATGATTTTGACCCCTCTTGCTCTTATAATCCTTCCTCCCTCTCTTCAACTGAACTCCAGGATCTTGGCCAAGTGCTTGGCGGTGGGACTCTGTATCTGCTTCCCTCAGTTACTGAATGTAGGTTGGTCTTCTTATTCTCTTTGCTCTTATGATGTATCTCTGCTTTCAGATCTGACCACTTGCTTTGAACACAAGTCAAGACAACCATTCAATGCTAAGACCAAGACAGAACTGGACCTTCAGCAGGCTCAAAACAGAAGTCTTCATTTTCTTTCCTACTCTTCAAAGCTTGCTGCTCACACTCTGCTTGATTCTTTTATTTCTCTTCCTCTTCTTTTGTGCTGTCTCCTTCACAGAGGTCCTTTGTTTCTCATTATTGAAAACAGATCCAGCTTTTTGGGTCTATTCTTATTTGTTTAATATTATGGAGGAATGTCACATATTTTTACCAATTTGGGAGAGTTCTAGATACTTTTCCTGTCCTGTAGAACCTGCTTTGTCACTGTATCATGACATTGTGAGATGGCATTGAAGTATATCTTGGTAAGTCCTATCTGCGTCTACATAATATCATCTTATGATGCAATCTTTGCTGGCTGTTTTTTTTTATTGCTTTAGTTTCAATATGACTATGCCTGTTAGTTTTAATTAGATGTCAATTTTATTAACTTCACTGTTATGACAGAATAGCTAAAAAGGAATATTTAGTGTAAATGCAAACTTCTACAAATACAGTTAGATTCCCCCAAATAAATTAAAGCTAATATGTTGGCTTCAGTTAGTGAATGGTATTAGTGAGAGACAGAGTAGTGCTAGAGAGAGTTAAAAGGGCCTGAAGTAACAGAAAAATGGAGAAGCATAAAGTCAAATTAATCCAGTAGAAGTTCACTTCCACTGTCAATGGAGAGCCTGGGATGTAGGTTATAAAAAAATATGGTCAGTGTGAGTGAACAACATAGACATTCACAATATAGCTAGTTTTAATTCCAAGGAAGGAAAGGGGCTTGGGATCCCCCAGATGAGAAGCCTTGTGGGTGGATAGTGAGCATGGATCTTGTAAATAAAGGCTCTTTCGGTGCCTATCCAGATTTCCTTGAACCATCTTCACTATGGCTTATAGTACATATAATACATATTTTTATAAATTTTAGTTTTCCCTATTGGGTTGCAACATTTTAGAAGACAGAGACACTTCAGATCTGTTTCCATTATATCTCAAGAGCTTATTTAACAGTTGAATAAATTGTATAGTATCAATGACAATTAACTGAACAAAGTTAACATTCGTATAGGAAAGGCATGTGTAGATGGTGGAAAGTACATATGCAGAGATGCTTCCTAAAGGTGAGAAAATTCAGTTAACTCTCACAACGGAATATGTTAATTTTACATTAAAATCAGTCACAATTACCAATGAGTCAACCTTCAGCTCTGAACAACTGTGAGATTCAAATTGATCAGGATGACTAGATAACTTGGTTGCACCTTCTGTTCAGTTCAACTGACTTTAAAACTTTATATAAGTATTTGGTACTACTTAAAATTTTCATTTGCATTGCAGGTGTACAGTAAGAGGCTGACGTTATAATTTTGAAAAGAAGACTTGTGCCTGGGAACGGGAGACATGCCGAGAATTTTCAGTGTTCTGACTGGTATATATTGAAACTAGTATCTCCTTGGTTATTTACAGTATTACTTTATCATATGTTACATTGTTAAATTAGCCTATCAAATAAAAGTCAAGTGATATAAAAACTAGAAAAATGCAACAAAATTTTATAACATCTTCAGAGTAAACTTTCAATGTTAATTTCCAGACTTCAAAAGTAATTCTGATATCCATGTTATTTCACTCTTCATATTATGTTCACAAATGATAATATGTGTTTTTTATTTTGCTTTATGTCTTTCATCATGTTTCCTTAAACTTACATGCTTCAAATAAATATTTCAAACAAAAATAACTCTGAAAATGGAAAGTGATAATGCCGCTGTAGTTTTTATCAATGTAAACATTCTCTCTCTCTCTCTCTCTCTCTCTCTCTCTCTCTCTCTCTCTCTCACACACACACACACACACACACACACACACACACACATGCATGCACAGATATGTGAAACATACTCAGAAACATTCATGTAAATTTTTAAAGTAGTACATTTATATTAATTCTTTGAGTATACCATATATACATACAATGTATTTTTAAGATATTTCCTCACTCCTCTTACTCCCAACCTCTCTCATATCCACTCTTCAAGTCTACCTCACTCCCAAATTCATGTGCTTTTTTTATTGTAATCCACCAAGTCTAATTTGCACTGTCCATATACTCATGGGTGCGTTGCCATCCATTGGATCATGGTTGATCAGCCAGGTCACATACCCTTAAACAAAACTGACTCTCCCTCCCAGCAGCCATCAATAGTCAATAGCCCCTCAATGGAAATGTTTACTGAATTGATAGAGTTTTTAAGATAAGATAATCCTAATAGATTTCAATTTGCTTTATTCAAATTTTCAAACATTTCATTTGTTTATATTTCTTCATCACTTCTAATGTTGTTAATATAATTTTTTTAAGTTTTCCTTTGATGCAATAAATGATTTAACATGTACTAAGATTTTGTATGATATTATTTTCTTCATTGTGTATATTTTGCTTATCCACATTCTTAATAAAGAGATGCATAAGGACATTTTTGTAAGTATACATTTTACATTGCTTATACTTTCTCTCTGCTTCTTATCCTCTGTTTTCTCAGCACTCCCTGTTCCTGTTAATTCCCTTTGTTTGCTTCTACTTTTATGTCATATATATGCAATACATATTTTATATGTATGGTTCTGTTTTCATATATATATATATATATATATATATATATATATGATTTCATGTACCCATATAAAAACTAGTTATCACAGGCATCATATGTGAGAAAATATGATGATTGTCTTTTTAAGACTAGCTTAATTTGATTAACATGAATATGTCCAGTTGCATCCATTTTCCTGCAAACAGCATAACTTCTTTTATCTTTATGGTTGAAAAAATTCCATCATCTATATCCATCACAAATTCTTTAT
Organism: Peromyscus eremicus; assembly: GCF_949786415.1. NCBI lineage: Eukaryota > Metazoa > Chordata > Mammalia > Rodentia > Cricetidae > Peromyscus > Peromyscus eremicus. The sequence goes on from NC_081419.1 coordinate 71,115,918, forward strand.
CTAATTTCCTCCAACAACTACTTTATATTTGCTGAGTTTTACTTTCAGAAGATATTATCAGAATGTAAATCTCTGTCAAAGGATATATTGTACATAATTTGATAGTGAAACATTTCTTTGAAATATAACACATCAATTGCATTTCACATTAACTCTTGATACACATGCTCTTTCCCTTCAAAGCAATGACATCTCATTATGTACAAAATTAATAAGGTGGGAAAACTTTTTTGTTATATTTTATTTTCTATTTTATCTGAATTCTTCCCTTCTTTTTAGTGGTTTATAATTCATTTTTATATTGTAGGAATAATTTATCTCTAATGACCTTGGCATTTATATATGCATTGAAAAGTATTTCTACATTTAAAATTTTTGCTTTCATATTTTAATAAGCATATTTTATTTCATATGATAAAATTTCAGATTATTGTCAATAAATCTTATATCATACCAAGATCATCAATTTTCACCTTAATTATACTATAAGTATTCTCCAGTGTTTTATTCTATTATTAAGAATATTTAGGCGCACGCCTTTAATCCCAGCACTCGGGAGGCAGAGCCAGGCGGATCTCTATGAGTTCGAGGCCAGCCTGGGCTACCAAGTGAGTCCCAGGAAAGGCACAAAGCTACACAGAGAAACCCTGTCTTGAAAAACCAAAAAAAAAAAACAAAAGAATATTTAAAATTTTTATATTATATACCTTACCATATAAAGCAGATATTCTAGTTATTTCTTCCTCAAATATTGTTATGCCCACTAATGTTACTTTTAATCTTCTCATTGTATTGTTTATTCTAACTTAACTTCTAACTTTAACGTTTATTTTACCATAATAGGTATTTTGGACAGTAGTTGTTACTATTTTATTTTTGTGTAGTATTGTTGACCAAACCCAGGGCCCCTCTCATGCAAGGCAAATTCTGTCATTGAGTGGCAACCTAGATGATTTAGTAGATTGTTTTTAAAAGTGATAGAGATAGTACTAGATACTTCTCTTACTATATTTTTAATGAATTTTCTATATTTTTAATGAATTTTCTGTGTGACTCGTATGAGAAGAAAGTTTTGAAGAGACAGAATTGGGACCCTTATGCTAATGGAGAACATACTATAGTCACTTTCCTAAACCAGTGTAATTCCTAATTGCATTATAAATACTTATTCTTATACCCACAGATAAGTGTGGCTCTTGGCTCTCATCAAAGAAGGTTCTCTTTGCAGTAGATGGAGACCATTACAGAAAAACACAATTGGTCAAAATGAGAGGAAAAACTGACCAAGGAAGTACCAGGATATTTTCTTTGAAATTGTGTCTTCTATGTAGCAAAAGGAAGTTGCACAGGTAAAATCTCTCCAATATGGTTGCCTCAACAAAACCTCATCAATGACCACATCGGCTGGCACGCCAATCGGGGTGGGGAAAATCTCACAAGGTCCACCCTTAGATGAGGTGCTGCAGGCAGTTAATGACTAGAGAGAGAGAGAGAGAGAGAGAGAGAGAGAGAGAGAGAGAGAGAGAGAGAGAGAGAGAGACACAGAGAAGGAGAGAATCAGTCATCTTCAGGGATGAGCCTCTTAATTGAAATTCAATACCAAGTGGTACCCCTAAAAGTATACACATGCAAGCAACACTAAATAGACTCAGTAGGTTACATGTGTACAATTGTATATGTATATACAGGTAACAAGAATAATTCAAGAAAAAAGAAAAATGGTTTTACTATTTTTCTAAAAATTATTCTTTTGATTGGACCCAATAGGAAGCAGTTGGTTGTAAATATCTGTCTTATTCTCACTTGATACCCATGGAGAACTTTGAGTTATCTGGTGCAGAGCTATTCTGGTGAGGTAATGCAGAGTACAAATCCTCCTTCTAGGTGAGAAGGCAGTGTAAAGCAGCTATTTGGCACTTTGTCTGGAAGTTGGTTTACATCCACTGAACTTCCCCTGACAGTGCAGGGATCAAGTTCTAGAGTTTCCTTATCAAGATGGAAGGAAATCAGATTGTGGCCATGATCTGGTGACGAGCATAGCTAAGTGAGATTCCTTGCGTTTAACAGGGAGAGTTGATAGAAACAGTAAGAGTTAAAATCAGGGGAAAAAAAGTGTATGATCTATGTGGGGACGTTTGGATTAACAGTTAATATATTTTAGACTATGGAATAATGCTTTATTGTGGTCTAATTTTTTAAGAGAACCACTAGAATATTTACTGGTACTTTCTCTTTGTTTGAACTAGCTTGAAGCCACTGTTTGCATAGTTTCCTCATGTATGCTTGCAAGGATGTGGTGCAGAACCTTAAGTGGGTTCTATCTGGAGCCAGACCCCATCCTTGTCCAGTGTGCTGGCTTTCCTTGCTGGTGGTGATTTTCTGTACATTTTTGAGTGTCTGAACAGATACTTGCCCCCTGATCTGCACATACACGGAGCCTTTAGTGCTTTCTATCTCAAAATCTGGTTTGAATCAATGTCAAGGGCCTTTTATGTTCCGATGGAACCTTGGATGTAGAGCGCTAGAGGCACTGGAGAATCAATGGCTGTTTTAGCAGTGACTGCTTCATCTCAGTTGTTGGTGAACGATTCTTATTTATGCTTCAAGTTTTGCAAACCACTTCATGATCCCTCTGGGCTGAGACGGGCTAGAGTAATGTAAAATATCACTGGCAATAGTAATAACCTTTTATTTATCAAACACCTTGCTTCCAGGGAGCTCGAAGTGCCTTATAGATGTTATCTCATGAATACTCTTGCTGTCCCTATGAGAGCAGGAGCAAATAGTCTTCTATCCGGGAGATCCAGACAGAGAAAAAATTAGGAAAGAACATAGAACACACAGCAGTCTCCAATGAAGGATGAGTGTGATGCATGCTGATACAGCAGTATGTGAAAGCTCACTTCCTAGCAACATTATTTCCAGTGATAACGATGGCCAATAGTAAGTAAGTGATGAGCAAGTGTTAATTATAATTTTTAGGCACCCTGATTGTGTTAGCAAATTGAATTCTCCCAACATGCCAGTTAGGATTGCTACCATTATTATGCCCATTTTATGAAAGAGGGATTTTGTGAAAAAGATTTAAGGATACATGTAAGGAAGCTGTGAACTAATCACTAATCCAAAGTGGTTTAGCTTTAAATCAGCAGTTTTGGTTGCTCATTACAGTGTGAGAATTTTTCTATTTTCAGATATACAATGTAAAATTTTATGCTGTATGAGTCATTATCTACATATCTTCTTTCAAAATGTACTCTAGGGGCAGTTCATAGGGATTTTTAGTAAACACAGATCTTTCTGAATTAACCTTGTTCTCTTTTGAAACCCAGTTATAGGAAAGATTGACTCTAATTTTGATTAGCTTCCACATCAATTGTCAGTACAATATTTTCAAGATGAGTACTGTCTTAGTTTCATTCTGTTGTTTTGATAAAAAAAAAAAACACAAAACTCTGAAGAATGCAACTTTAGAACAAAAGAGTTTATTTGGCTTATACTTCCAGGTCACACAGGTCACAGTCCAGCCCTGACTGAAATTAAGGTAGAAACTCAGGTCAGTGACCTTGGGGCAGGAGCCATGAGAAACCACTGCTCACTGGCTTGCTTTTTAGGTTCATTCAGACTCACACTCAGCTAGCTTTCTTATCCAGTCCAGACCATCAGCTTAGAAAATGGTAAACTGCCCACAGAGGACTGAGCTGTCCCATGTCAAGTATTAATCAAGACAATCCCTCGCAGAGATGCTTACAGACAAATCTAATAAAGAAAATTACCTAATTGAGCCTCATTTTTCAAGGGATTATAGGCTGTGTGAAGTTGACAGTTGATGAAATTAACATAGGTTTGGACAGGAGAGGGAAGTAAATTTATTAAATGTTTGAAACACAAGCATGTTGATTTTTTTCATTGAATATTGAGGACAAGTTTCAGAGTTAAGTAGTTACGCTGATTCTACTAAAGATGGAATTAGACCAAAGAAGAGTATGTAGCTGAGGTCACATGATTGAAAGGACCAAGCAGACGCCATAACAGGATGCTCAGTCTTCTCTCAGAGATCAGGCCTCAATTTCAGTTTCCTGAGACTTAGGCAAGCACTTTCCGGGAAGGCTGTGACATAGTCATTTCAGTAGCTCCCTTTCTTCATGTACTCTGTTCAAGGTTCAGCCATTTGTTTACTGTCTGGGACCCTTCCCCAACTTAGAGCTACATGCATGGGTCAATGTGAACACGCTAGGTCAGCCAGCCCACGTGGCAGCTCAAGGACAAAGCCTGGGACTTGTCCAGGCCTGCCCCGAAAATGATAACTGTAACCCCCAATTAGTAAATTCAAAGGTTACACACTCTCACCCAATCATAGGGCCTTCCTCTTTCACCTGGCTAGCCAGTGTATTGGATGTGGACCAAGCCAGGGCTTGCTTATTGTTAATAAACCCCTGTGTATTTTGCATGGATATCAGCTCTGTGGTAGTCTTGCTCAGGGGTCTTATCACACTGCCACAACAGATGAACTAGGTCTTTCTAAAATCTGTGCTTTTACCAACTTACATGTCACACAAAGGAGAAGAGTAGGCAGAAACAAGGGCAAGGTCTACACTTAGAGAAGAAGGCCAAAGAAGAGCTGTGGGTAGACCTGTTTTCAGGATAGAAAGCCCTACATACACTCTATAAGAAAATTTTAGAGGAAGAGCAATAAGACTACAGAATGTTCTTATTGCAGGTAAGTTGTTATTATGTCCTTAAATCAGTAGAATGGTAGAAAGAAAATCAGGCTGCACTGGACTTTATATAGAATAGATAAGAGAGATAAAGCCACCATCATGTTAAGTGAAACAAGCCAGTCTCAGAATGTCAGAATGTCAACTATCACATGTTTTATTTTTTCTTTCATATGTGAAATCTAGATTATTAAAATACAAAGGAGTCACTTAGGAAAAGGAAAGGGACCAGTGTGGGAAGTGGTCAGTAAGAACAGTGAATATTGAGGAAGGGGGTGAATATGATAAATGTACATCAAACAATAAAAAATAACATAATGAAACCTATTCTTTTGTGCAATTAATATGTGCTAATTAAAAAATAAAATAAAATAGATTGAGCCAGTTGTTTTTGTTGACTTTTAGGCTTTATTCACAAGGAATAATCATAATCATATTCATCATGAGCAAGAGCTTGAAAAGGCAGAAGTGGAAGGCATGTGTCCTTTATCAAAGCAAGGCTTTGCTGAAGGTCCCCAAATTTTCAGCTTATAACAAGTGTTCACAGTGCTTAGTGTCACAGAAATTTGCAAGCTATCATGAATTAAGATTTCATTTAGAATTTCAGTTTTCTGTGTTTGGTGACTTGCTTTTCCAGATCCAACATTGTTAGGGGAGGGTATTCGAGGGAAAAGAGCTTGTCTTTGGGGAGAGTAGACACTAAATCCACTGCTCAAGCAGCAGAAAGTGATTGGTTGATTACAAATATTTGCTGATCCTGTTGTTGGGCATATTATATACTACACTGGTAGCATGTGCCCTCCATTTGTACACACTGTCCTTACGCTGGTTCTTTAACACTTATTTCCACTGGCTCCATTAACTATAGTTGGCCTGTTGGATGTTTTTTAGCCATATCAGGACATTCTTTACCCAGTAATATTGTAATACTTAACTCTAATTGTAGTAACATGCACACACACACACACACACACACACACACACACACACACACTAGCCTGGACTACACTACACTCCCATAAATTAAAATCTGGCTTATCAATAACTTGTCTCTGGAAAAAAAAAACTATTCTATACTTGTTCAATGCAGAAAATACCTATCTTTCAGGTGGGTCTGTCATCCCAGAAGCATATATCCCGTAGAGCACACAGGTTTGATTAGTTGCTACACTTTAAGTCTTCTTAGTGTTTCCCTATGCACTTTTAGGTGTGGAGTAGTTTAATTGTGGTTGAACTCATGGTGATTGGCCTAACTACTGACTAAAATCATCAGCCTGTTGGCTGGCTCTGCCAGCGTCAGAAGAGATCCACCCTGGACTGATTGACAACTCTTTGGTTAGGTGCTAATTAGACATACATTTTCTGATTTTGGCAGTGCTCTGAGATCCCTTTATTATTACTACACTGGGAACAGATGTCCCAAATCAGAAGCTATCAGTATGATGTACTGTGTGGCATAGCTAGCATTTATATTCACTTCTCACTGATTCCAAAACACATGGCTTTAAAAACTTTTTTTTAATTTTTTTTATGTGTATGAATGTCTGTGTGCATGCAGATATATGTATCATGTGTGTCACAGAGGTCAGAAGAAGGCATCATCTAAAAGAGTAACAAGTGCCCTAACCAGTGAGAATTCTTTCCAGCTCCCCACTATGGACAACGCCCCCCTCCTATTCTTCCTCCTCTTCATTTTCATATTCTCATTCTAGAAGGTACACCTGCTGTTTGGTGAAAACTGCCTGTCCTGGACCCTTTCACTGCTCTCTCATATTTATTAATTGCTGCTTATTATAAGAAGATGAGTCTTCTCTGCCTACTTTCCTTTTAAAAATTTTTTTTTTTTATTTTTATTTTGCAATACAATTCAGTTCTACATATCAGCCACGGATTCCCTTGTTCTCCCCCTTCCCGCCCCCCTCACTTTCCCCCCAGCCAACCCCCCCTTTCCCACCTCCTCCAGGGCAAAGCCTTCCCCATGGACTGAGATCAACCTGCTAGACTCAGTCCAGGTAGGTCCAGTTCCCTCCTCCCAGGCCAAGCCAAGAGATCCTGCATAGGCCCCAGGTCTCAAACAGCCAACTCATGCAATGAGCACAGGACCTGGTCCTACTGCCTGGATGCCTCCCAAACAGATCAGGCCAATCAACTGTCTCACCCACTCAGAGGGCCTGTTGGTGACCCCTCAGCCATTGGTTCATAGTTCATGTGTTTCCGTTAGTTTGGCTATTTGTCCCTGTGCTTTATCCAACCTTGGTTTCAACAATTCTCGCTCATATAAACCCTCCTCATTCTCGCTAATTGGACTCCCAGAGATCCACCCGGGGCCTAGCCATGGATCTCTGCATCCAGATCCCTCAGTAGTTGGATGAAGTTTCTAGCATGACAATTAGGGTGTTTGGCCATCCCATCACCAGAGTAGGTCAGTTCGGGCTGTATCTCGACCATTGCCAGCAGTCTGTTGTGGGGGTATCTTTGTGGATTTCTGTGGGCCTCTCTAGCACTTTGCTTCTTCCTATTCTCATGTGGTTTTCATTTACCATGGTTTCCTATTCCTTGTTCTCCCTCTCTGTTGTTGATCCAGCTGGGATCTCCCGCTCCCCCAAGCTCTCTTTCCCTTGACCCTCGCCCTTCACTACCCCCACTCATGTCCAGGCTGTTCATGTAGATTGCGTTCCATTTCTCTGTCATTGGGCGATCTCTGTGTCTTTCTTGGGGTCCTGTTTTCCAGGTAGCCTCCCTGGTGATGTGAGTAGCAGTCCAGTCATCATTGTTCCACATCTAGTATCCTCCTATGAGTGAGTACATACCATGTTTGTCTTTCTGAGTCTGGGTTACCTCACTCAGGATGATTTTTTTTCAGGATCCATCCATTTGTCTGCAAACCTCATGATGTCATTGTTTTTCTCAGCTGAGTAGTATTCCATTGTGTATATGTACCACATTTTGTTTATCCATTCTTCAGTTGAAGGACTTCTCGGTTGTTTCCATGTTCTGGCTATTACAAACAATGCTGATATGAACAAAGCTGAACAAGTGCTCTTGTGGTGTGGTTGAGCATTCCTTGGGTATATGCCCAAGAGTGGTATAGCTGGATCTTGGGGGAGATGGATTCCCAATTTTCTAAGAAAGCGCCATATTGATTTCCAAAGTGGTTGTACAAGCTTGCATTCCCACCAGCAGTGGAGGAGAGTTCCCCTAGCTCCACATCCTCTCCAGCATAAGGTGTCTTCAGTGTTTTTGATCTTAGCCATTCTGACAGGCGTAAGGTGGTATCTCAGAGTTGTTTTGATTTGCATTTCCCTGATGATTAGGGATGTTGAGCAATTCCTTAAATGTCTTTCAGCCATTTGAGTTTCCTCTGTTGAGAATTCTCTGTTTAGTTCTATAGCCCATTTCTTAATTGGACTGTTGGGGATTTTGATGTCTAATTTCTTGAGTTCCTTATATATTCTGGATATCAGTCCTCTGTCAGATGTGGGGTTGGTGAAGATCTTTTCCTATTCTGTAGGCTGTTGTTTTGCCTTGTTGACTGTATCCTTTGCTCTACAAAAGCTTCTCAGTTTCAAGAGGTCCCATTGATTGATTGTTTCTCTCTGTGTCTGTGCTACTGCAATCTCCACGCCCTGCCCCCATGCCCATCCGCCCAGACCTTGGCCACTTCTCTGCCTACTTAATGCCAGTCCTGTGCAGGTAATTCACTTTGATCAACTAATGTGGATGAGAGTTACATGTGTTATTTTCAAGAAGCCTATATGATCCAGGCTGTGGATCACCATGAACTTTCCCTTATACCACAAGAACAGCAATATTATACCACAAGGACAGCAATATTAAAGATTAAGGCTGCTTAGTCAGCTTGGATTGCAGCATGAAGATAAAAGAGGAGCAGAATGCAACCAACCTGTAATAGGCATGCAGGTGAATGCTGCTTGAATCTAAAATGGTCTTAATAAAAAGAAATCTGGAGCCAGATATTGGGGTAAATGCAGAGAGATCAGAGAAACAAAGGAACAAGCCATGGAGAAACTTCTCACCTCTACCGAATCCTGAGGCCAAGTGGAAGGCAAGATCTTGTCTCCACAAATCCTCAGAGTGCAAGCCTCTGAGTCCTCAGCTGAAAGGGACTAATTCCTGCCTTCTCACTCCTTATATGCCTTTCTCTACTCAGCCATTTCACTTTCTTCCTGGTGCTGGGATTAATGGCTTGTGTGCTTCCCAAATACTGGTAGCAAAGTCATGAGATCTCAAGTGCTGGGATTAAAGGCTTGTGACTCCCAAGTACTGTGATTAAAGGTGTGTGCCACCACTGCCTGGCTCTGTTTCTCTCCTAGACTGAATCAATCTCATGTAGTCCAGGTGGCTTTGAACTCATCTGGATCTCTGCTCTCGAGTGCTAGGATTAAAGGTGTGTGCCATCACTGCTTGGCCTCTATGTTTAATCTAGTGGCTGGCTCTGTCTTCTGATCTTCAGGCAAGCTTTATTTGATACACAATATATCACCACAGATGAAAAATAAAACTATTTTATCCATGGTGAAAATATTATGTTTTCAGGTTATTTATGACTATAGAAAATCAATATATCTGAGGGTTATTTGTTACTATAACACCACTTTGTCTTTTCTGACAGGTTTAGTGTCCATGACTGGAGATAAATGAAGCTATAGGTGAAGACAAATAGGATGTAATGGGTATACATGTGTTACTCAATTGTAGTCAAATAAACTATAGAGATTGTTACGTACTCAAATATAGCATCCAAAAGAAAAATCACAGGGCTGGTGATAAAGCCCAGTTGGTAGTGTGCTTGCCTAGCATGCATGAGAACCTGGCATATACCACATAAAACTGAGCATTGTGGTGCCTGCCTGTAATCCCAGCACTGGAGAGGTAGAAGCAGGAGGATCAGAAGTTTAAGGATACACTCAGTTACATGGTGAATTCAAGGTTAGCCTGTGTTGCCTGAGATCCTGACTTAAAAAGTCACTATATTGACAAAAATACACAACAGAAGAGTAGAGCAGAATAGTACCCAGGACAATTTAAGGCTCAAAGAAGAAAAAAGATTACTCTGATGAACAGGAGAGATGCTCACCTCATATTAAGTGTACTATTGAAAATGATTTATTCTGCAAAGAAATAGTCCCTAAGCAATTTAGAGACTCAATGGCAAATGCATATTTAATGTGCCCATTTTTAAAAAGAGTATGCTTGGCAGAAGAAGGTACCGTAGATCCCAGAACTCAGAGCATGGGGACTGGAAAGAAGCACTTCATTCTGATTAGAAAAAGAATCGAGGTAAAGGAAAGAAGGGACAAAAGTCAAACCTGTGTGTACGTTCAAGTTCATGTGTGTGAGCGTGCTTGTATGCCTGTGTTACATGTGGTAAGAAATGCTAAGATTCGTGAGACATTAACCTGAACACTGTAACTCCTCTCCCAGTTTTATTTTTTTCTGTGTCCATCTTTGACTAGCTTATTAAAGCCATGATTTTCTTCTCTAGTACCAAGCCGCCTCTCCAGAAGATTATGTTATTTCTGTCTTGAATCTGTTTGCTGTCTTCTTGGAGTTATTAGTGAAGAAATCTTTGTGGTCCTAATAACTTCCAGCTTTTAGCTTGCTTCAGGTGATATCTACTTTGTTAAAATGCTTTTATACTCATAATCTTAGTTGACTTTCACAACATTCCTAGCAGGCAGCTAAGTGTGCTGCATAATTGTGCATTTATCTTGCAAAATTTATTGCATGTCACCCACTCATATTCACTACATTGAAGTCTTCTTTCAGATCCTGACTATGTTTTTTTTCATGCTCAAGTATTTTGCCACTGTTATTTCCTACACCTAAAATCCTTTCTGCCGTAAAATGCCTGAACTTTCAGGTCTTAGTATAAAGGTTTGTTCACCAGGAATGTGTGTCTTCCCCACCATATTTGTTTCTTTTCTTGTATGTATCATGTGTAATTCTTCAGTAAGAACATAAGTCAAGATGGGAATGAATTCTGATAGGTTTTAAATACTGATTCCAAGTTCTGACAATACTGAAGATATAACGGCATTTAATTACTATTTGCTATGTGCTCCTTCTACAGAGGAGGAGCACAGAAAACAGCAGCAGCAATGACAAGAACAACAGTTTCTTAAGAATGGTAAGGTGGTGAGCATTTGAAGGTTCACAGTGGGAAGTGAAGGGAGAATGTTCGGCGCGGGGTGCAGGGAGAGAATTTTTAAAGCCTGCATGAGAAGCAGTGCACTTCAGGAGCTAACACAAGGCAAGAGCATCACTGAACACAATTTATGGCAAGAGAGGTGAAGTAGGAGCTGGTTACACACAGTCATGTAAGTCTTATTAAGAAGTAAGAGGTAGAAAGGATCTTGGGAGATGTAGCGGGGGCGGGGGGGGAAGCATGATCAAGAGATAAGGTCTCTAATGAAGGGTTTTTAGAAGAGAGGATAGGGTGATGAGATTGTCCAAAAGAATACAACATTCTGGCAGGAGAAGAGCTGACTGGCAGGTGGTAAGTGTATATAGCTGTATAGCAGCTGGAGCCAAGTGTAACAGATGATAGTAATTTCAAGTACTGAAAGTAGATAACTCTAGATTTCTTCATCCAACCTGGCAAGTGTTTCTGTCTCGTGTCCTTCAGTTGTACAAATGGGTGTGCTATTGATGCTGTCCTTATTATGGCTCCCAATAAATTTGAGCAGGTATGCCAAGAGCCTCTTGAAGAATGGATCCTGTCATGTCTTCAAATAAAAGCAGTTCTAATCTTCCTAGGTTTAGTGTCTATAGCAATGGTTTTCGAAGTGTTCTAGGGAGCCTGGAATCCCTGTAAGATTTCTGAATGATAGGAGCAAAATTCCAGAAAATTTGCAAAATCCTCAGGCTATGTTCACCCTGGTGTGCTCATCCGTGCACATGCACAAATGAATTGTTTGCAGGGACAACACAATATGTGCTATTGCAACAGAATTCATGGAAGCAAATATGAGACCAGAATTGATGTCAATAAATCCAGACATTACAAGAGTACAAAAAATTAAAAGGAACTCCATCATCACTTCTTTATTTCATAAGTATATTATTTAAGCTAACTTGTAATGGAACATTACTGACATTTTAATGCATTTATACATAAATCCTTCTATAATTTTCCATGTTTATTTTTGACATGACATTGATAGATAAAATCCAAACAACTACAGGATTTCTTGTGGAGAACTTTAGATATTCTTAAGAATATGAAGGAGCCTTGAGACCACAAAATTTGAAACCTATAGACATAAAAACACCACATCACAAGACCAAGTACAATGTCAAGTTTATGTAGGAACTTAGCTTAGCTGACAACTGGAGTAATGACTATAGTATGCGGGTATGTAACACTAAAAACAAGTTAAACTATTTTTTTAATCAGTGGATGTGTTCTAGTCAAATGGATTCTTTCAGGAACAAATAATATACAGCTGATTATAAAGAAACATGTTTATTGCCTAGAATGTGAATTGGAGAAACCAATGCAGTCTGGCTACATGAAATCATACAATGGTGAAGGGCAAATTAATGCTTTGTACATAAAGCATTGTTAGGACACAATTCTTGAAATTTCATTAATACTATCAAAGGCATTGTTCAGGAATTATATTCTGATTTTCTGAGAGATTATATGAAGCATGCCAGTGGGGTGGCTTAGACATTTATCCAAGTGTTATTTGGACTCTCTGTCTGCTCACTACGAAGTGGAGAAAGTTAGGATGGAGCTCAGTCTTCAGAAGCAGTGTCTGCCTTGACTTGTCTGATGCCTGCACTCAAAGAAGGGCTGACCTACACTCTTGCTCCTCTAGATTTGCTGAGATGCAGGTATATCAGATTTTCAATGAGTAGTTTTAGACTTAGGTAGGAATTTTGGGTTAAGATTTTCCTACTTTTCAAAGCACAGATAAATAAAGATAATGTAAAATGAAGGAAAGAGATAGAGATGGGACAGATATTTAAAGGCCCAAAAAATGTAAAGTTATGGACAGCATCTTAGAGTTGATGACAACAGGAATACCTGAAGTGGTTACCTAGATGTCCCCTGCCAGGACAGCAATGCCTATGGGTCGGTAAAGGGTGTGGAGAAAAGTCACTGTGGAGATGGTTTCAGGGAACAGCATCTGCTTTATTGCATGGAAGCAACCACTAATATAGTAGAAGCCTATTGACTGATTTATTAGCACATTCCCTCAGATTGAATAGTGAGTGCTCATACCACCAAGGTCTCTTTGCAGAAGAATCACATTAAAGGAGATGTGGAGAGTGCAGACTCATTTGCAGGCCATCAACAGATACTCACCCTTCTTCAGAATTCAGTGTTCTGACTTCAGGAGCATGGTATGTCAAGTTTTCTGGCTGCCAGGTTATGCCTGCATTTTCCTCAGAAGTTCTCCCCTCCATATCATTTTACTTCCTGAGGTCAGAGCCTCCTGATCAAAGAGCAGAACATGCCAACCAATATATTACAACCAAAGAGATAATAGCATAGGTAACTAGATTATAAGGGTTATGAAAGCAAGGAGGGTATCTGGCTATGGGAATGATGTCATTCCAAATTTTCAAATTTTCTCTTATTGGACTCATATCTAGAAATAGATGGGAGTCTTTAGCAAACAGCTGAGGACAATGTACTATTGCCTCCATCCCTGATAACAAGGGAGGGTTAGGTACCAATGCCCAATAATTTTCAGCACTGGCACTATTTAGAGTCAGTGCAGCAAGCAAACACGTGGGCAGGATAGGTGTTTGCCACCATCTCTTGTGGCTGCTCAATTTCATCTGCTTTATTGCTGGTCTTTGCTGTCCAGGGTATGGTGAGCCTGTGCCAGATCCAGATGGGCTACATTCCATTTTCCAGAAAGACACAAGTGAACCCTGTCCCAGTGGTAAGTAATGGGGCTGGTAATTAGCATTTATCTGTTATTACATCTTTCCATGTCACCAAGGTAACCTCGGGCCCTGACAAAGATGCCCAATGTTTGTGAGCTGTAGTGTTTCCCTTGTCATCTGTTTTCAAAAATTTAAAGTAAATAATGCAGTATTAATAAGACATTGATGATGAGCCTTGTTCTTACCCATATTCCTCCCTCTGTATTTATCACTTTGTTCTTGGTGTTGTTTGTGTGCTCTCTCACCTACAGCTTGACCTTGGGGATTATAAAGAATTCCAGTAACAAGTTGAATTTTCTATTTGAGACAAAATTGTTTAAAGGCGGTTCATAATGTTCCGTAGAGAAATGTTTTTGAGCTCTTGAATATATATTGCCTTGAGGTAAATTTTAAAAATTAAGAGTAACTAAGGAATGCAGAAGAATGTCTTTTGATGCTCCCCTTTTTGTTTTTTAATAATTATCTTTTTAATAGTTTATATAGGGACCATCAGACTTTAGGGCTGCTGCAGGAGCCTCTGCAAAGACATTGGTAGTATATGTCCGAGTCACTATTTCTTGATATGCCAAGATCCAATCATTCAGAGGGGCATTCTTTATCTGACTTAGTACCCTCTGTATCTCTGCTGTGGCCCTATCATAAACAAGTTGGCATACAGTATGCTAGCCATCTCAGCCTCAGTGTGTTGTACTTTCCATTCCTCAGAACTTTGTACTCCAGACAAAAATTTATTAAAAGGCTTAGTAGGTCCATTTCTTAAATCTTCGAAATTTGCTGTGTTTCCTGAAGAACGTAGTCTTCCAAGCTCTTAGGGCACACAGATGAACTTGACTAAAATACTGAGGTCCAGGAGCCTGTTCATCAGATGATATGGATGCATCATCTATAACATCTCCATATTTAATGCTCCACTTGTGTTTTGATTTCTCTTAGCCTGCAATCCACATTGATCATAATAATTAATGTGCTTTTCAAACCAAAAGGTCCACACTCAGACTAGCTGTTTATAATGCTCTGGTGTGTTTAAATTCATGCTTATGGATTCTAATAATTGCTTTACATATGGAGACCTACACCCTTAATTTTGACAAGCAATCAACAGGTGCTGGATGGTTTTAAGGTCATGTGGATAACATGCTAAAGTCTCTGCCGGGTAGAATTTACAGTCATTGGAAAAGCAGAGACTTTGGGTTGCTCATTTGGCCGGCAATCATCAGGACTAGCACAAAGCCATGAAAAAGGATCTAAATGTAGTAGCAGCTGAATTTCTTTAATTTCTTAGCTACAGTTGTTAAGCAATGCATTCAAGGAAGAATGTAAAGAAGAAAGCAACTATGAAGGCAATACAGACTCCATCTTAGGGAAGGGCCACTATCTTAGACCATCTGCTGTATTCAGTTCCAGAAAAGACCTCAGAAATGTGCCATGATAACTCAAAAGGATACAGGGCAGTATGCTCCTGCGATTCATGGCCCTTGACGATATCCAGATAATCCTGCTGAGCAACCCGGATAATCCTGCTCAGCAAGTTGTGATCTCCAATGCAATAGTTTCAAATATGGTATTGCTCCAAAAGTCTAGACCATTAGTTTCAAAAAATCACCTTGCCCATATCCCTTCTACCCCATTCCAAGATGCCGAAGCATGTAATTTCTGGCTTGCAGTTTTTCCTTATAAAAACTCTGTACCCCTGGACCTGCTGCCACTGCTGTGTTTCCCTTCATCTGCCATGCAGTGGTCCAAGTTCAAGCCTAACAATAAAAGGACCCTTATGTGCTTGCATGGAAATGGACTCCTTGGTGGTCTCTGGAGGTTTTGTGAAATGGGTACAACACACCGAGAGGCCTTCACCCAGACCACCCTTCTGGTGCCTTACAGTGACTTCCTCCTCGTCAGATGCATCTTCTTTTCAAATGCTGCAAGAATTTCTATCAGTGCCATCTTGATTTCCTCCTTGTTCTTTTCCACTGTCCTTATCTCTGTCTGCTACTGGGAAACCTTATGATGCTCTAACTATTCCCCAGGTAAGCACTGGATTATAGCCATAACAATGAAATAGAAACATTTTGACAAGGAATGTCCAGCCCTAACTATCTCTCTCTTTGCATTATTCAAAGCTCTCTGCCATAACTCTAGATAAAAAAATCCCCTCTGTAGAATACCAAGGATTGAGGATTTTTCTTTCTGTAGAAACTCAGACCAAAACTTTTTGAACTCAAACATTTATACTTTAATACTTCTCTTTTTACCACCTGCAGTTGAGCTGCTCTTTGACTCAATGGCAGATTACCCATTCTGCCCCCTTCCTATTTTTAACCAGGTCCCTTTATCCTATGTACTCATGTGCCCCACATTTGGGTACCAAATTGTCATGTTACCAGAAGATCCCCCGACAAGACGGCAATGGGTCAGTAAAGGGCACGGGGATGAGCCACTCTGGAGACAGTTTCAGGGAAGAGCATCTGCTTTATTGCACGTGGGCAACTGCTTACATAGTGGAAGCCTACGGGCTGTGATTGGTTAGCACATTACCTAGGATTGGATAGTGAAGACTCAAACCACCAGGGTCTCTAAGTGGAAGAAGCACATTAAAGACATGAGGAGAGTGCAGACCGGTCTGCAGGCCTGCTACTCATGCTACTTCAGAATTCAGTGTTCTGACTCAGGAGTGTGGTGTGCCATGCTTCTTATTTAGAAGTGTGCCAAGTAGGCTGACTGCTCTGTCATGCCTGCATGTTCTCCTACAAACACCATGTCTTTAATACCTCTCCATTGTCAAGGAGACCCCCACACACCGGGGCTTTCCACCCCGCCCCCCCCCTTAGGCACAAACCACACTCAAACACCTGTTTCCACAGAGAGATCCTTTTTAAGCCAGGAAGAAAAGTTAAAGTGGGTGCTTTCTGACTCAGACAGAAAAACAGCAGCAAACGACCTCACAAGTATACTTTTTAAGGAGAGATAAAAGGGAGTTCTGTGTTAAGAATGGGCTAGGATGTGGTGATATATTTTGATTGGGCATGTTAATAAGATGAACCAAAGGGGGCTTTTGATTGCTGGACTTCAGTACTTTAACAGCTGGACCTTGGTAGTCAGCCTCAGAAGGAAGTGGCCAAATAAAGGAATAGACCTTGGTGGCTAACTTTAGGAATGTATTCTAATGGTTTTTAGCAAGGCAGAGGGAACAGGGAAAGGACAAGGCCTGCCAGAGCAGTTCTGCCACAGCTGATCTGGCCAGAGTCCCTTCAATTTGTAATTATCTTGAGCCCTAACCTTAGTTTAGCGTCTTGTGGGTTCTTCATGAACGTCTGATGAATTCAGATGTTATCACATTGCCTCTTCTCACTCTTGTTCCTCCTACCACTAGGTTCTGTCTCTCACCTGTACATTTTGCCTGGGTGGTAGGTCAAAGACTCATTCAAATAGATCATATACTAGAAAATCGGTTTGTTTTATTTCATTATATATTTTCTGAGACTATATCATGTGTTCCGTGCTGGCCTCACATTCACTTTGTAGCTGAGGATGGTCTTGAACTTCTGATTCTCTTACTGTCACCTCCCATGAGATATGATTATAGGCATGCATCACAACACCAGGTGTATGTGGTGCTGGGGATTGGACCAGGGCTTTTTGCATGCTGGACAAATATTCCAACAAATGAGCTACATCCCCTTCCTCGAAGCCTTTTGAAAAGTTTGGATTCTCTAAATTCTACAGAGTGGAAGTGAACATGTGTCCATTAGGATTTTGGCTCCTCCATGTTGACTAATTTGTTACACATTCATTGCCTCCTGGTGTGTGAGGGTGTGTGTTTCAGAATGTGTATATGCCAGTGTGTGTGTATGAGTTTGTGTCTGTGTGTGAG
This sequence comes from Peromyscus eremicus, assembly GCF_949786415.1. Taxonomy (NCBI): domain Eukaryota; kingdom Metazoa; phylum Chordata; class Mammalia; order Rodentia; family Cricetidae; genus Peromyscus; species Peromyscus eremicus. Next base: position 71,133,432 of record NC_081419.1, read on the forward strand.
AGTGTGTGTGTGAGAGTGTGTGTGTGAGCATAAGTGTATATGAGCATGAGTGTGTGCTTGTGTGTACAAGGCTGTGCATTATTGTATGTTAGAGTGTTCATGAGTGTGCGCATACTTGTGGAGGATAGAGGTCAAGTATCTCCAGTCACTTCTCTGTCCTTCTTTTTTGAGACAGGGTCTCTCGCTGAGCTTGAAACCTACGATATATCTAGACTGACTGGGCATCACACCCCAGTGATCCTGTTGTCTAATTCACACTGCTTTGATTTTAAAATTATATTTCTCTTATTTTTTGAGATTGAATAGTAATTACATCATTTCCTCTTCCCTTTCCTCCCTCCAAAACGTCCTATGTCACCTTCCTTGCTCCTTTTTTCAAATTCATAGCTTCTTTTTTCATTAATTCTCTCTCTCTCTCTCTCTCTCTCTCTCTCTCTCTCTCTCTCTCTCTCTCTCTCTCACACACACACACACACACACACACACACACACATACACACACACACACACACACACACACACCAGAAATTTATTGGTATTGAGTAATTTTTTTTTTATAAATCCTGCGAGAACTAAATAACTGGTCATCAGTGGTTTATTAGTAAATGGCTACATAGCCACCTCCTGAAAATGTAGTTAAAACCTCTCTCGGTTACTTAGTTGGTGCATGACTAGAGTGAGTAAGTATGCCCCATCTATATTTCAGTTTCCACTCACATAACACGGATAAAGCATCTTTTTTCCCTGTCTACCTCTGAGGATAGTTTGAAGTTTAATATTCCCAATGGTCCTTTTAAAATCTGAAAGTACAAAGTGATTGTAGGGCTCTTCTTGTTAAGGGCTCCGTTCTCTTTATTGACATAAAAACAGTGAATAAGCAGCTGTTTCCTTTAGGAATTGATCACTATTTGAACACTTTAAAACTGTAGTACTTTGTTGTGGGAGGGATTGGGCTTTTTTGAGCTCCTGGGATAGGAAAATAGATTCATTATCCAGAAAATTTCATAGAAAGAGACCTTAGCTAGGAACACAACATTGTTCCTCTCGCCCTAAGGAAGCCAGCACTAGAGAATAAAGACACAGGGCTACAGATTTTGTGGCCAAGTGATACTTCAGTGATTCTCTCTGGCTTTGCATGGAAGCAATATGACATAAGAAAATGAGAATGATTTCTTTAGATTGTCTCATGAAGTGTTTTAGTGAGAAGACTGGTAAGGGATGCACCTGCATTCCTAATGCTCCTGTTCTCTAGTGCCAGTTAAAGAGGCAAGAACAGAACCCTGCACAACCCCTTGCAGACAGGGAACATCCTAGCTTGACCACACGAACAACACCCTCCAGTAAGAGAAACATCGCCAGTGGATGAGGCAAAACACATCTAGTGTTCTTTCATGGGGAAACACTTTCCTCTTCATGTCCCCACATCCATGGAATTGTCAGACTAGGCAGGGTCCTGCTTGTTGTCTAGCTCTCCTCAAAGTCCGTGTTTTCAGGGAAGACACATAATTCAACCCTGGTGTCTGCTCAAGTCCTGTCTTAAATTAGTCTGTGTTTTAATGCAGTGAGATGATTGCTTTCTTCCTGTTTCCCCCTTGGTGTTTATTTTTCTCCTTTATTGAGTCCTTTCTGGCATACACCATGCTTGTACATACCTGGGCATCCATTTTAAAGCATTGCCCCTGAGTGCTGTGCTCTCCCTGGGTAGACCCAGAGTCTTGTACCTTCAAGGAGTTATTGCTTGATCCAACAAGTTAATGTCCAAAAAGTGGTTGTAGTGTTTGCCCATATCTTAAAGCTACAATATATCTGTTGCAGTGAATGAAAACATAGTTAAGATTGCATCCAGGATTCATGGGAAATTTTTAGATTACACATCTAGAAAGTCAAGTGATATGTAATTTTCAATAGGATTCAATTCACAGACTTAAAACATTATATTAAAGGTTCCCAGATGGCTTAGACCTATGCTTACCTGGAGTAGGAACCCAGTGGGAGAAAGGACTCTCTCTCTCTCTTTCTCTCTCTGTCTCTCTGTCTCTCTCTCTCTCTCTCTCTCTCTCTCTCTCTCTCTCTCTCTCTCTCTCTCTCTCTCTCTCTCAGCATGGAGGAATTCCCACTGAGGATCTGTTTTATATGGCTTCAACTAAACTAACTGGAGCTTTGCAATAGTGTGATTGGTCAAGTCTGAGTTTGTGCTCAACTTGTGTTATTCACTTCCAGTGTACCATCAGAGATCAATGTTTCCACTGTAAATAACAGATCCATGAAAATAACAGGTGTCTCCAATGTATAGTCAGAACAGAATACCGTGTCAATATGTGTACTAAAATTATACTCCATATTTAAAAATGCTACAAAATGTCTTTAGTCATATATTTTCCAAATATGTCAAAATGGTAGAAGAATAAATTCAGAGCAAGGATCACTGTATAGGTACGTTGAAAATATAACAAACATCTTTTCTTTTAAAACAATATTTTCTCAGGTAGGGAAGATTTGACTTCCACATTTAAGAACAGAATCTGCAAAGAAAGACTTCAGTCACTATGACAGGAGTACTTGAACTTGTCACTTTCTAATCTGCCCATTTTTGTGGCCTGTGACTCTTGGAAGATTAAATTTCACCTACATAACTTCTTCTACTCTGGTCCCTCAAGTCAATAGAGGAAATGTAAGTGCTCAGTCTAGGATGCTCTGGCTGGGTTAATTTTTTTGCACTCGGTTTGCCTACACTAGAAAGCTGGATCAGGTTGAGGAGCAGGAGAGAAATGGTCTAACACAAAATCCCTGGAGACCTACCCTCAGAACCAGCATAGCTGTGCCCTGCTTAAATCTTATTGACAAAAGCAAGCCACAAGCCAAACTTAGATGTGAGAACAAAGAAATACAATTGAATCTTGTATGAGGAGGTGCTTCAAGGTCATAGTTAAAGGGTGAAGATGCCAAGAAGGGCAGGCAATTATAACAACTTTCTCCAAATTGATACTTTACCCATTTGATTTCTTCATGAGTGGTTTTACAAGCACATCAATGTTTAAAATGATAAACATATGTCTTTGGAATTTTACCACAGTTGCAATAGAAACAACAGGACAAAAGACTAGAGATACTCATGAATGGACTTTATTTTATTTTTTCCATAACTGGCTTAGGCGAAGGAATCACTTGTTCAATATTCAATCAGTTCACGTATAAGACACTGATTTTGTGGGTTAGTTTTATTGACGTCCTCCAGCTATTTATAAAATTATGCCAGTTAGAGTTCAGTTCTTCCTTAATCTTGTTGTTTTCTGAAAACACATTTGTAATGTATCTCAAACTAAAATCTTTGTCCAATATCCTTCCATTGCCTGACAAACAATAATTAGTCCAAAGCAATCTGCCTGCTCAGTGTCCAACCACTACTGCTTGGTGTATATTGATGTGGTGACATGAAGCATGAGGACAGTGATACTTTCTGAAGGACTGGTAATGTCTGCATGATAACTGGTTACATGAATGAGGGAAGACTCCTTTAGAGAACACCATATTGTTTTTATTTTTCAGAATGAATAGTTCAACTCCTCTATCATCCATCATTGTTCTTAGCAGGTAGTCTCTCACTAACACGTTAGCGAAAGTAGAAAACAGAAGAAAATTGTGTCACTTAGTAACTATAAAACTCACAAATATACCTGTATTTCATGCCCTACACTGCTGTGATGGCCAGAAACCAGAGACTGGATAGCCCAGAAACCTAAGGTAGAATCAAGCATGACAAGAAAAAAAAAATTCACTGACAGGATTCCTAATGATATTTTGCTATGCTCATAGATCAGTGCCTTGTCCAGTTGTTATCAGAAACTTCCTCTAGCAACAGATGGGAGCAGGTACAAAGATCATCCACAGCCAGACATTTTGTGTGGAGCGAGAGTCTAAATTAGTGGTCTCCACTGGATTCCTCTTTTAGAGATCAGGGAACCCCGTGGAAAAGGGAGAGGAAAGATTGTAAAAGTCAGAGAGCATGGAGGACACCAGGAGAACTTAGGCCACTGAATCAACTAATCAGGGCTCATATGAGATCCGGGACTGAACTGACAATGTGGGACCTACAAGGGTCTGTCCCAGGTCCTCTGCACATATGCCAAGGCTGTTAGGTTGGAATTTTTGTGGGACTCCTAACAGTGGCAGTGGGAGTGGTTATATATATGACTCTTTTGACTGCTTTGGGGACTTTTTTCCTCCAACTGGGTTGCCTTGCCCAGCCATGATATGAGGGCTTTTGCCTTGTCTTCTTGTACCTTGTTTTGTCATGTTTGGTTGTTGTCTATTGAGGGCCTGCTCTTTTCTGAAGGGAAAAGGAAGGCAGTGGATTTGGAGGCGGGGGGGGGGGGGGAGATGATGGGCAGCTGGGAGAAGTGGATGGAAGAGGAACTGTGGTTGGGATGTATACAGTATGAGAGAAGAATCTATTTCAATAAATCTAATAAATTAATAATCAATAAAAGGGGAAAGTTTACTTTTTCTTTTTAATTTCTTTCTCCTTCCTTCCTGCCCACCTTCTTTCCTTCCTTTTCTACCTCCCTCCCTCCCTCCTTCCCTCCCTCCCTCCCCCCTCCATTCTTCCCTCCCTCCTTCCATCCTCCGTTTCTTTTTTCTTTAATGTGAGATGTGTGTGTGTGTGTGTGTGTGTGTGTGTGTGTGTGTGTGTGTGTGTGAGAGAGAGAGAGAGAGAGAGAGAGAGAGAGAGAGAGAGAGAGAGAGCGCACACACAAGCATGTGTACTCAGAAACAGCTGAATGTAGAGGTCAGAGAACAAACCATTGAAGCTAGCTTTGCCTTCCACTATGTGGGGCCTGGGGATTGCTTTCAGGTCCCATTCCCCAGTGAGACGCCTTGCTAGTCTAAACTGACTTGTATTTGCAGTCTGGATCTAAAATAATAATATTTTTCAAATCTATATTTAATCTCATTTAATTCTCCTTTCTCACATTATCTCCTCATTATTTTCTAGTTTTGTTAAATTTAAATGACATGATAAAAATCTAATTTCAAGAGTTTTGAAAAACACATTTCATGCTGTTTTGAACTGTGAACTCTGTTTCAGTCAAAACAGGATGTGTTTGTTGGTCTTTGTTTGGTAATAGTTTCCTTGATCCCTTTTTAAGCTCCTTTAGATGAGAAGTTGTACAACTCCCTTAGCTGTTATATTCCCAGCCAACTATCATCGTGTTTTCTAGCTTTACATGAATTGTATTTTATCAAACTTTATATAAATTAAAGCATAGTCTAGGGACTCTTTTTAGTTGAATTATTTCACCTAGCAGGAGGTCCATTAGTTTCTCTATGGATAGCCTTCTACAAGTTTTCATCTGGATCTGCGCTGTTCTTTTCATAGGCAAATATCCAGTTTTGGCACAGTTAGGTTCTGTGGGAGTTCTGTGTGCAGTGATTTAAGAACGTGCCAAACCCGCCAGAATTGTTCTATCATTTGTTGTTACCCGTCAGTAATACCTGAGTTTGAATTTCTCTTCCTTCCTTCCTTCCTTCCTTCCTCCCTCCTTCCCTCCATCCCTCCCTCCCTCCCTCCCTCCCTCCTTCCCTTCCTTCCTTCCTTCCATTCTTTCTTTCCCCTTCTTTACTAATTGTATAGTAGTATCTCCTTTACTTTTACTTATAATTTCTATTATTTGAAAATTTTTACTAAAATTTTATATTCTAGTAAAAATTGAAATCCAAAGATTAATCATTTTGAGTGTCTTTTCTTGAGCTTACTCTGTAATTTTATTTATTATTATTATTATTAGTGTTTGTGTGATGTATATGTGATAATATTGCCACAGCGCATGTGCGATGAGCAGAGGACAATTTTGTGGAATAATGTCCCTCTTTGGAGTTTTACATGGATTCTGGGAACTGAACTTAGGTCGTTAGGCTTTTTATCTCTTAGCCATCTTACTAGCCCTCAAGGAATTCATGTATTACTTTAAGTATTTATTCAAAAATTTGGGAAATGTTTACTGAGTTATTTGATATTCTCTCTTTTCCTGTTTCCCCCTCCCTTTCTGTCTTCTCTCTCCCTTTCTTTCTGTCTTTCCATCACTCTTACTTTTTCTGGTACTTGACCAAATCTGAGGCCTGGCACATATGAGAGAAGTACACTAACACTGAGTTATATCCTCAGGACCTCTGTTGTTTGATTTTTTTTATTAACTTTTAAATTCTCTTTATATTTTAATCTTGAAAGTCTTACATCATTTTTATAATCCATAGGATTTTCTTCCAGTCTGTGGTTTGCTTTATGATTCTCAGTATGTTTTAATAGTCATGAATTTTTAATTTTTTCCTTTGGGATCATGCTTTTGGTGTTGTAGCATAGAAATCGTTGTTTATTTCAAGGTCATATGGGTTTTTAAGCTTGCCTTTAGACAGCTTACAGTTTTAGACTTTTATATAAGTCTATGGTCGTAGCTATTGCATTCATTGTTTCATAAGGTAAGAGGTATTGACTGAATATTTTTGTTTGTGCTTGGAGTCTTTACTTCTTCCCCTCTCTTTTTCCCTTCTTTTATTTCTCTTGGAATAGAGAAATCAAACTCTCTAAGCACAACTTAGGAAGAAGACAAACCTTCTCCACTAAATTTTTGACATATTCAATTTGTGACACATGCAATATTTAGGGGGCAGCAAGAGAGTGGAGGAGGTCTAAGAGTGGGTGATCTGCCTGGAATTTTGGTGACTGGCATGGCCTTTGGTCAAGCAGGGGCCTCTGCCCAAGTTTGGAGCTGTGCCACAGCCACAAGGAGTAGAGTAAGGATTGGGGATGGTGTGTGTGGGATGGTATCAAAAGAGGAGGAAGTCCAAGGGCAGGTGGCCTCTTGTTATTCTGGTGGCTGGCATGGCCTCTGGTTCAGCATGATTCTCCCTGTGAGGTCACCTACCTGTTCTGTTCACTGGTGTGGCCTGCACTTAAGCAGGAGTTATCTGTCTGAGTTGGGGGTGGGGACATGGCAATAGGCTGCAGGGTGGGGAGGGGAGGGGTGGCAACAGATTGGGTTTGTGGGTACCTCACCTAGGGAGTGGGAGAGTTCCCAGGGCAGGAGGCTCACCTGTTCTTCTGGCTCTGTAGATCTATTTACTTTTTAAAGAGTTGATATAAGTTACACATACATTATATTTTAAACAAAAATGGAATCACATATATAGTAAATTGTAGTAAATTAAGATTACACACACACACACACACACACACACACACACACACACATACTTACTCTAAGCCTTTTGTTATAAGTTTTAAGCCAAATTTTGTTTTACAGATTTTATAACCATACCCAGAGAACTTACAAATCTTGAGATAGAGTGTACAACATTGTCTTAAGAGAATTTCTTTTTTCCCCTTGTTTTTAAGAGCAAATAATAGAGATAAAGTATTTTTAAGAGTAGGAAATAGAGAAACCTTAGAGATAAGAGACTTTTGAAAGTACAGAGCAGAGCTGGTTTAGATGTAAGAGATTTGGGATTATTTGTTTGTACAGTGGCAGAAGTTGTTACCATATATGTGAGTTTGGAAATTGAGTGTGCCAATCTTTGGCCACTGATGCTGTTTGTAGTCCAAGGAGGACAGAAAGAGGGCTGCAAAATGAAATTCCACTGCAGGAAATTCTTATAATCTCCAAGAGGGAGCTGAGAGACAGAGAAATTGGTCACTGGCGGGTTGGCAGCTCCCAGAGGGAGATGAGAGAATGTAGCTGAGGCTTTTGGGAGAAGGGAAATGGTGTCTTTAGAGAGATGTACCCACGTGGACAGAGAGAGATACCCAAATGGGTGTATCAGGCCAGCATTTAGAGTTACGAGACAAGTGCCTGGGTATGTAGGATCTAGGGCATGGAAGGCTCTAGGAGCCTTGGAGATGCTTATGAAGTAGAGGAGAGACAAATGAAGAGAACAGGTAGAGGGAAGTAGCATCTTAAGAGTCAGACCCCAGAATTTGGAATCAAACTTGGTGGGTGGCAGAAGCCAGCAGAAACAAATGAAGATTTATTTTAGGTATGTGGGAAAGCATATGAGAATGAGGTATCTGGAAGAGTCCATGCTGGCAGACTGAGCAAGTGGGCCAAGAGAGAAGAAAGAAAAGTGAGAAGAGGAGAACAGAAAGGCCAAGGGGCCAGCAGGCCAAGAGAGGAGCCTGGGACTAAGAGAGCAGGAAGCTGAGAGAGTGGCATAACCAAAATGGCTGAATGTTCTAGGGGCCTGAGGAGCTGGAGAAGAGAAGTCCAGCCCAGAGAGTTCAGGTAAAGAGCCAGGGTATGCCAATTATAGGTGGTGCTGAGAGAGTGGTGGCCAGTGTCCACTTTGATAGGTTAATAAGTACTTTACTTGGCTGTTTGTCCTGGATTTGAGACTTAAGGACCACATATTGAATACTTTTCTTTGGAGCTGCAGAGATTGGTAATAGCACTTTCTGCACAGCCATGAGGACCTGAGTTCAGGGGCTAATTTCAACATACTCCCAGGAGTGGTTTTGCATGGACTTATAACCCCAGTGGTATGGAGGACAGAGAGAAGGCGATTTTTACAGATTGTGGACTAACAGCCAAGCCAAGTATTTGAGCTCCAAGTTCAGCAGGATATCCTGCCTCAATGAACAAGGCATCACATTCTGCCTTCCATAATGACAGGACACCCCACACATACCTGTGTATGCATGTATGCACACACACATATCATGATTAAAAAAGCAATTCCTAAAAATTAAAAAAAAACAAACCTCTTTTACTTTAATGTTGTCTATATGCACATTGGATAGAGAGGAGTCCACCGGAGCACAGGCAATCTACCATTGGCAATAGCCCTGGACAAAGATGATACTCCCTGTCTAAGTATTCATCAACTGTCTGTTGTTCCTTTTCCTGGGTCCTGGTTCTTGTGAGCCATTCCATCATCCTTGCTGGAATTTTGACCGATTTGATCAGGTGCACATCTTGGACAAGTAACCACAACTGCTGTAGTTTCTTGGTGAAATGTCCAGGTCTTATTCAGAAGACAATGTTTGCAGCATTCCTAGATATCTTTAGGCTATTATGTGTTTCCCATTCTCTTTTCTGTGATGTTCCCTGAAGCTTGGGGTTTCAGGGAGTAGTTGATATTAGATATACTATTAAGACTGCAGTCATTTAGTTTCAGCACTTTGATCAATTAGGAGTCTCTGCATTAATCAGGTCTCACTGTGAAAAGAAGATTCTCTGACCAAGCTTGAGAACATCACAAATACATTGCTATAACATGTTTAGGAGGCAGTTTGACAACATGATCATTTAGCAAAACACTACTAGTAGCTTTTTCTCCTTCCCCTATTGTATATGACCTCCCCAGTCAGAGACTTTTAATCAGTTTCATATTAACACGTATTTTAAGAAGCATGGATTCTCTTCTATGAACTAGATCTCAAGTTACATCAGAAAGCATTTGGTTACTCATAAAAGTTATACCAGTATTGCACCAGTAGGCATATCATACCTGGCAGATTTGTATTGTAGCTTGCAGAGTCCAGTATTTGGCAAGACAGGGGATATCTTTCTTTCCCTCAACAGATAAAAATTCAACAAGTGTGATGTTTTTAGCAACATGGTCTTATTGTCTAGTTCTTGTGAGAAACCAAGAGCAATGAAATTACCCTCTGTTGTTCTGGTAGTCTTATAGGGCCTCTTTGACCAAAATATTGCAAGGTGGTATTTCTTATCTGGCATTGAAATTTTCATGTAATAGCCCATGTCTTCTGGGAGAAGCATTGTTTAATTATTCTGAGAATTGCTGGTCAAATAACTTTATATTAAAATGATTGTATTTTGAAATTTATTTCCAACCTTGTAGTTTTTCATAGTTTTTTTTTTTTTCAAACATCTATAGCTTTGGTTAGCTAACTGGCTTTCTACCTCCCACTGCCCTCACCATAATCACCACTTAAACCTTTAACTTCTAATATATACCCCCTTTTGTCATATCACATGGCTCTTTTATATACCATTCATTTTGGCTGGACCCAAATCACCCCATTCAGTGTAAGGTTTTCCACTTCTATCCACTTGCCTGTGAGCTTTATGAATTCACTTTTCCCTTTTGGCAAAATAAAATTCTATTGTATATACATATTAATTTTTCTTATCAATTCATCAGTTAATGAATATCTAGGTTGATTTTATTTTCTAGCTATTATGAATGGATTGGCAATAAACATGGATAAGCAAGTGTCTATGTTAGAGAATATAATGTCCTTTGGGTATATGCTCAGTATACTTAGATATATGCTAGTTCTATTTATAGTTTTTTTTTAGAAAAAAAAAACAAATTGATTTCCAAAAATGCTGCTCAAGATTACACTTCCACCAACACTGGGTAAGAGTTCTCCTCCCACCATATCTATGCCAGCATTTGGGTAGTATCCTTTGTTTTCCTGATGATGGCCATTCTGACTGGAAGTTCTAATATATTTTTAATCTGCATTTCCTTGATGGCTAAGGATGTTGAACACTTTTTAATGTGTTCACTAGCCATTTGTATTTCTTATTTTGATAACTTTCTGTTCAATTCCATAGCCCATTTTAATTTTTTTTTTTTTTTTTTTTTTTGGTTTTTCGAGACAGGGTTTCTCTGTGTAGCTTTGCGCCTTTCCTGGAACTCACTTGGTAGCCCAGGCTGGCCTCAAACTCACGGAGATCCGCCTGGCTCTGCCTCCTGAGTGCTGGGATTAAAGGCGTGCGCCACCACCGCCCGGCAATTTTTTTTTTTTTTGCCCTCTTAGTGTTTAGGTTTTGGAGCTCTTTTTATATTGTAGGCACTAATTCTCTATCAGATGTGTAGCTGGAAAATATTTTCTCACTTCTATGATCTGCCTTTTTATTCAGTTGACAATAGCACTTGTGATGAAGCATTTTAGTTTCCTATGATCCCATGTGCCTATTGTTGGTCTTATTTCTTGTGCTAGCCAGGACCTATACAGGACATCTTTATATATGCTTATAAGTTGAAGCAAATTTCCTATTTTTTCCAGCAGTTTTAAGATATCAGTTCTTATGGGAGGTCCTAAATCCCTTTGGAATTTTATGCAAGCACCCTTACCTACTGAGCTACCATTAATTTTTTTCAGATTTATTTATTTATTTAATATGTATAGGTGTTTTGCATACACAGATGTCTGTGTACCACATTTGTGCCTAATTGTTAGAACTGGAGTACAGATCATTGTAAGCTTCTGTCCTGTGTGTGAACTGAACCCATGAGAGATAAGGATGTAGTGTCATTTGTCTGCATGTAGAAATCCAGTTTCCTTAAGACCATCTGCTGGATATGTCATGTTTTCTCCATTGTATGTTTTTGGCATCTTCATCAAGAGCCAGATAATTGTAGTTATGTGGACTCATACCTGGATCCTTGGTTCTATTCCATTGATCTATCTATGTTTTTATGTCATTATCATGCTGTTTTTCATACTCTGTGTGAATTCAGGTATGGTGGAACCTGCTTAGTATTCCTTTGGTTCAAGATTGCTTTAGCTACCCTGTTCTTTTGTACTTCCATATTACTTTGTAATTTTTTTCTATGTCTGTGAAGAATGTCCCTAGAATCTTGATTCAGATTATATGGAATTTATAGATTGTTTTTGGTAGGAAAACGTTACCACAGAATTAACTCTTCTGATCCATTAGCATGTGAAGTTTGTCTATATTCTACTGTTTTTCTCACTTTTCTACTTCAATATCTTAGTTTTCATTGCTGTGGTCCTTTCTTTCTATGTTTACATTTCTTTCTAGGCAAATTTTGTGCTTATTGTGAATGTGTTTTTCCCTTCTTTCTTTTTCAATATATTTGTCATTAGTAGATAGCACAGACATTAGGAATACTTGCTTAACAAACATGATGACCAAAATGTAGATGTAATGTAATGTACATGTAATGCCTGTAATTCCAGCTCTGAGGTATTTTCTCTGTGTGGGCACAGTCTCATGTACCTACACACTCACACACATGTGCATAAACTCAGACATACACACAGAGACAACTAAAGAAACTTAAATATGTCTTAAGCATTAAATGTTAGCTATTTCATTTCTAATACACTTGAACATGATTCTGTAGATGTGAGAAATCTTACAACGATTTTAGGCCTCCCAACTAGTTTCTGCCAGTGACAACATCATATAAATCTTTGCTCAACATCACAACCACCATGTTAGTATTGATACAGTAAAGAAACAGAATACTTCCATCATCGTAATGATCTACTTGTTCTCCTTTAAAAGCCAGAGCCACTTTCTCCCATGCTTACACACTCATTAACCCAAACCTACATTTCTACATGTCCAAATCTACATTTGCTGTTCTTATACAGAGCATGGCACTGTGCTACTGACTTTTCACTCATCATCATTCTCTGGAGGATCTCACAGTTTGTTGAATGTGCCACTGGTTTGTGCTGTTTGTTGTATAACAACACCCATGGTTGGGGTGTTAAACAGCTGATTCAATCATTCACTCACTGAAGGACTGTTAGGTTGCGTCCAGATTTGAGTAATCAAGAATAAATTTGTGACAAGCGTTCATGTTCAGGAATTGGGTAAAATTTCATATTTCTGGAATAAAAGTCTAGGAGTGAAATTTGTGAATCACATGGTACTTGTGATTTCAGTTTTCAAAGAAGTTTAAGATTTATGTAGTAATTATTCCAATAATGATAAAGAATGTACAAACTGTCATAAACTTTCTCAAATCTTGGGGATTTGCACTGCATTGCATAACAAGGTCTGCTTAATCTTAATTTTTGTACTATTTTTTCCAACACATTCTTAAGTTTAGACAATTATTAAAACAATAAATCATGCCCTGACTTATGCAATTTGTCAATTTTCATGGCACAAATACTTCCCATGTCCTATCTCAACTTACCAATTTGATGTAAATGGAAAGGAATTGGAAGTGATGCCTAGTACTATACTATGATCTTTTAACATTCATCCTAATACAACAGACATGATCTCAGGAACACAGATAGTAATGAAATTTGAAAGTGGTGATTTTGAGTTTTTAACAATAGGATTGCAATAATTTAGTTTTTAATGAAAGCTATGCTCTGCACCTGATTCAAAAGCAATCAGTCCTTAAAGTTTGGTGAGAATTAGCTTCAGAAAAAAACTTTGTGTTTCTCTAATTTTAAGGTTTTCTAATTTCTCCTATACTTTTCTATACTTTTATACAATTGTGTAGATACACTACACATATGTATCCATCAACTAAACATTTAAACCAGCCTATTTATCTTCCTTGTACAAATATTTAATTGGAAACAACTTTTCAAAACAAAATTGCAAACTTTGCCTCTTCTTGACTTTGTTATTAGTACTAACACACCATAAATAATGTGTAAATATGAGGAGGGAGGATCTTAGAGATCAAAAATAGGATTATCAGCACTATTCTAAAGTTCATCAGCATTTTATTTATGTCTTGCCTTATCTACAGACAGTTAAATAATAATTTCATGTTCAATTATTTCTTTCTCAACCTCCAATAGTACACACTTTAGTCCCACCCCTGTTTGTGTGTGCCTGTGCGTCTTGTTTGATTTCTCACAAAGGCAGATACTTATACTTCCCATATACTTCTTTCTAACAGCATCATTGAAGTGAAATTTGCAGCTGCAACCTGTTTATCTCTAAGTGCTGTCATACCTAGACTCTTTTCTCCATTTAAAGTGGGGATGACCAAGGGACCACATTGGATCAGAATAAACAGTGTAGGGAATGAGATGTTTTCAAACTGTAAAGGTTCTTGTTTGTCTGTTTTCCTGATAAAACTCAGTAGCTATATAAATAAGCCCAAATTCTATATCTTCTTTTCTTAAGCTTGGGTGTCTGGAGTTGCCTCAGACAGCTGGTGAGGATGGGGCGACAGTGGCTGGGATGAAGTTTAAGAATTGATGATCTTGGGGTTTCCAGCTGATGAGTCAACATCAGGTCTTCCAACCCCCTTATGTTTTTTAAGAGAGAAAACAAAATCTTATATGTTTAACTCACTGTGAGTCATGTATGCCTTTCTGATCCAGCTACATCCCTTGTGGCTTGTTTTTGCTGTCATAGTCTGAATTCAAGTTGCACTGAGTGAGTTCCCATTGAACTTCCAAGACTGCTTACACAGTGCTCCTGAGTAGAACATTTTCCCCTTTACTATCTAGCTTTCAGCATGAGGCAAATGTGGTTTTCTATGTCACAATGTTAATTCTTCACTTAATCTTTTGTCTCTATAGGGTTGAACTTGCTTTCTTTCTGATTTTATATGTAGTGTGTGTGTGTGTGTGTGTGTGTGTGTGTGTGTGTGTGTATGTGTGTGTTTCTGCTTTCCTTTTTAGCTTGACTTATTCTCAGACTCACATTTCCTGCTTTTAAAACTATCTCTCCACTGACCCCTGGGTTATATCCTTGTAGATGTCTCTTCCAAAAATAGGAACATAAAGTATTGCCCTCCCAAGGGAAGGAAATTACACTGCATTTCATCCTATGGCTTGGGACACTTCCTAATCTTTGGACTCAGCCCTGTAGACTGGGGACACAGAGCTACATTGCTTCATCCCATGACTTGGGTTGGGTTAAGAACTGGGGAGGAGGACTACTAAATGATAAAGGCAGGCTATGAGTAAGAGTTAGAATTTACAGCCCCACTAAACTTTAAAAGAAAAAAAAAAGTAGCCAAATTGGAGTTATTTTACCTGAATGGTACTGTGAGATGGGTTTTGTTCCCTTAAACTCATATGCCAGATCTCAAAACCCCGGGACCTTAGATTGTGATAACAGGTGGGGATAAGTTCTTTAAAGAGCTAACATAGTCAGAGGAGATCATTTCACACCAGTATGATTGCTGCCACAAGAAGAGGCACTTAGGACACAGACACCACAAAACTGAAGAACAGCTCAGGCAAGACATAAGGAGAAGCCAGAGGAGAGTCACGGGGACAGGCTTTGTAGGGAATGAACTCTGCTGATACCTTGATCTTAGACATCTGGCCTCCACCGTCATGAGAAAATCGATTGCTGTTGTTTAAGCCACCTGGTGTGCAGCATTTCGTGATGGCAGTCCAACTCAACTAGCAACAGTTTTGCAGAGGAAAGGCGGCACACTTGCTGACTGTAGAATTAATTTTTCTCTGTAGTGTCTGTGAAATGAGGAGACATTAACAGTGGTTTGGTGGCGAAGGAGGTTATTGCACTGGGATATGTTCTCTCATTTTTTGCTCCAAGGTACTTTCGCTGCAAAGATAAATTGACATTTAAGGCCCTTTCTGAGGTGAATTGTTATGATGAATTTTGACACTTCAATCCACTTAAATTGGGTCCCTTAATGCTGTTAGAGAAGTGGAGATTAGTTTTGGTCAGCTCTCCTTTTATAATCCCTTAAAGGTTGAACCGAGTGCTTTGAAGAGTAGGTACAACTGCCAGGTTTAAGGGCAAGGCCAATAGTCCTATAGCTGAGAAGGATGAAGGGATTCTCTCCTCCATAAAGCGCATAGCAGACGGAGAATACAGAGCCTATTCTGGATGTAGAAACTCTTCCATGAAGACTTTGTTTATTGCACATTTTTCATTTGAAATCTGCATGTTTAAGCTTCTCAGAATGTCTGCTCTAGGGAATACGGCTGTTCCATAAAGGTGCTGCCTTGGCCTGAGAAAGAAGCTGGCTTATGACCTCTCTTGGCATTGCTCAGTTGTTCATTTAGTCAACTAATCTGTTTAAGCACTGCATTCCTCTTTATTCATCTGTAAAATTGAGATCCTAATATGGATCACCTCACAGAACTTCCCCGGGGATTAAATTTGATAATGCTCTCAAAATATTCAGTGTGATTCTTGGTTTATCAGAAGAGTACACTGTTCTTGGAGGCTGTGTTATCATTAAACAGCAGTTAAACCAGCATAAAATTCCACAGACCATTCTGAGTATGTGGTGACAGACATGGCTAGTTAATTTAGCAAGCTCCATTCAAGGGGGACCAGGGAGAAGGATGCTCATCAGGCATCATTTACTGCTAGAAGTATGTCTAATTGCCTTAAGTGTGAAACAGTCAACTGTTGCCATTTCAAAGACTGTGCAGAATGATGCTAAAACAGCCCTGCACTTGACATATTCTTGGCTGGTTTTGGTGTGTTTGCTTGTTTGATTTGTCATTGCCTTTAAAAAAAATCCAGTTTCTTAATTACTTCCCCTGAATTTCAGGAGGGATTCCTTCCAGGCACTCTAACTGCCCACCATCCCCCCCCCGCCCCCCCGCCTCACATCTTATTTCAAAGGTCTCAGCATTTTTCCAGTACTGAGGCCTAAAATGATTTTCTGTTATACTTTCTGGGTATTTTCTTTCTTTCTATTGTTTACAAGGAACCAAAGTTTTAATGTTAGTCTTTGGGCCTTAGATTTTTTTTAAAAAAATCACAGGATTAAAAAAAGGAAACAAGGAATTATATTTTATCTAATAAAAATGATCTTGGTACTAAAGAATAAAAGGGTGGTCATGTCTGAATAGTTAGTAACACTTCAGGGAATGTATTAAAAATTATCCTATTGGTCAATTTTTTCTATAATTTTACATCAGTATAAATATTTTGTGTTGAGTACTTCATTTAGATTTCTAACATATCAATTTTATATGACAATTTTAAATAGAAGAATCACCCATTATGACATAGATTTCTACAGAGTGCCATATTTACTAATTTTATTTTATATAGACACCAAAAATCTCTCTATTTGTGTTATATATAAACTTACAAACTAAATATTTATAAATTTTATATATTTATATCTAAATTAATATAATACAAATGAACATTTATATTATATACTTACATTTATATTTGTAAGTGTTTATAATTTATATATCAATATGTAATATACATATATATGTATATTTGTATATATATATATATATGTACCAAATACTCAGCAAGTTCTCAACAGAGGTTTAGTAAATGTGATATACATTATGTGTTCTTACCTTTGTGTGGCAGGAGGTTAAAAGGTTTTGAATGATAGATTATAAGAACTTAAAGAGAATTTGTCCAGTACCAATAGTTCTAATGAAGAGTAATCTTGATAATAGAGAGTCAAAGGATGGCTATGGTAGAATGGAAATGACAGTGAGTTGGGAGTCTATTTCTGGGCTTCATGGCATTGAATTAGAAATACAATGATAATAAATTACTCATATAATTCATTTTATAAATCAGTTTGAATATTTGATGTGAAACTGAGGTGAGAGATTACAAAAGATACCATGCTGTCCATACCATGAGTAATGATTGACATTCTACATATAGAAATGTGAGTCTGGGATGGTATGGAGAAATGATCCTCTGGTAAATGAATAGAAATGAATTTGTGAAGTATTCATTTCTAGATTATAACCTCTTTGTCTATATTAGCTATGGTAGTTTGAAAGTAATACATAATCTCATAAGAAGTGGCATTATTAGGTGCGGTAGCTTTGTTGGAGTATGGCCTTATTGGAGGAAGTGTGTCACTGTGGAGGTGGGCTTTGAGGTTTGATATGCTCCAGATACCCCCTATTGTTTCAGTCAACTTCCTGTTGCTTTCAAGATGTAGACTCTATGTCTGCCTGCACGCTGTCACGCTCCCTGCCATCATCAAAATGGACTGAAACTCTGAAACTGTGAGCGAGCCACCCTAATTAAATGTTTTCATTTATAAGAGTTGTTGTGGTCATGTTGCTGTCTTCTCAGAGCAATAAAAACCCTGACTAAGATGCCAGCTAAACCTGGGAACAGAAGTCTTTTGTGTCATAGTGAAGGATCTAATACTATAGTGCTCAATGACTCTGTCTGCATACTATGTCATCTGCAAGTACAGTTAATAGGAACTTTGAGACAGAAAGGATGGAGCAGACAAAGGAGGCCTTGTGTTTAGATGTGTGAGGCAATTGTTACACAGGAAGCCCAGAGTACTGTAATGCTCTTGCATAACTGGGTCTGAATCTTAAGTTCCCAAATTCAAAGGAATCACCTGATTTCTCCAGTTTCACTTTTTTCCCTCAGAGTAGCTTTCATGATCATGACATCCATCTCCCTAGATTTGAGTCTACTTAGGTACAAGATAAACATGTATAATCCCTAAGACAGTCTGGAAGGCATAACTAGAAATATAACCAACTATGTAATTAATTTCATGGTATTTTTGCAGCCTCTATATGGATCCTAGCAACATTTTCCCTGAGGGAGATGAAGGATGTAGACTTATACCTTCCATCACTCTTTTTTTTTTTTTTTTTTTTTGGTGGGGGCGGGGATACAACACTTCTGATAGATTCCATTCCATTTGGCCCTATGAACTTATATGAAACATGCTATTCAATATTATCTGCTTTCCTCTTAAAGTACAGAAGGTCAGGTATATTCCTTATTCATCCAATTTTCATAAAACTATGGATACCTCTGTGCAAATAAAGATGCCCCCAAAACATTCAATGACTAATCCATTTACCTGATAAAAATCGGGTAAAGCATGAATGAATCCCTGCTTACTCATGTATTCTTAAACCAGATTAAGAATAGCTTGTTTCCCATTTGTATTTCCATAGTGTCAAACATTAATGAAGTCTTAAGTGGAATTTTTCATTTTTTGCATTCCACGTAATAGACATGATGGTTTCAAGCTTCTGGTTTCTACATAGAAATTTTCAAAGTATTCTAATAATAAATCCTGTGAAAGGTTTTGACCATAATGGCTTTTCACAGCTTCCACACAAAGAAACTCAGTTAAGACCAGGCCATAAATAAGACCTCAGTGCTAAGGCAGGGGAAGGCCCTGTATATCTAAGCCTATTAAATGCATCATTTATTTTGCTACTCATCTGTCATGTTCTGAAGGTCACATAGCAATGCCTATTTCTTACGGCCCATCGGCAAACTGTAGAATCAGAGGCTGAAGCAAGTCCTTGAGACAAATACTTGGGGTAGGTAATTGTATTTCCAGCATTAATTCCTGCAGTTCTGTTCACTGAATACAATCGAATCCTGTGCCCTGGGAAGGCACAGCATGCCTATGGGGGCAAGAAAAGGATTTCTGCACATCCCCTGCAGCCTCTAAATTGAATGATTATATCATATTGAAATATTTCTGGAACATGTGGGATATTTTTTGTCTCCCCAATTACAGTACAGGAGGTTTATCTATCTATCTCTTTGTTCATTTAATAAGTTGAGATGCCATGCATAATACTGAGGGAAGGATGTATCTGTGAGGCAAATGAATATGAGTTTGAAATTCCACTTGATTACTTATACTTTGTCATTAGAATGAAACATCTCTGAATTTCCTTTTCCTTGTCTGTAAAGCCCAGTGACAGCTCTTGCGAAAGGCCAGGATGTAGATGTCATGATTTAACACATGTGAAGCGGTTTCTTCTGTGTCTAATACAGAGTAGATACTTAGTGTGTGTTTAATATTCACCTCCCCACTTCTTTGGAGTCATAGAGACTCATTATTCTTTGTATTCCATTTTATGGGCATATTCTTCTAATGCTGGGTAGTTAGAATCTTTCATCTATGCAGAAGAGGCTCTGGCAATTCAGGTGAGACCCACCTGAATTTATTCTTTTACAGTTTGTTCAACAGTAATTCATTAAATTATAAGTTACATGCAGTAAAATGAATAAATCATGTATACGTAGCTCAATGAAGTTTATCATATACATACGTATGGAATATTCCCAAACTCTTAGAGGTTCCCATGTGACTGTTCCTGTCTATTACACACCCAGAACCACTGGCATAATTTGTAGGTAGTGGTAAAAATGAAGACATTGACTCTTGTTTAAATGATATTAAGAATCACATGACAGAGCAGAGCATTTAGGCAAGCACAAAGACTTTGTGAGTGTCTACCCACCATGAAGCCTACTCTGATTATATTTCCATATCACTGGAGCTAGCTACTAGTTCAATTTCTTTCGGCATCTACTATTCTTATTCTGCATATTCCATTCTAAGTGTGTGTGTGTGTGTGTGTGTGTGTGTGTGTGTGTGTAAATACATATTACCTATCTTTCTATGACATATATATACATATATATATATAATTTCATTGGACATATGCTATATTTCTCTTGGACATATGTTTTACAATGGAAATGATGAGTCAGAGACAAAAAATTCTTTTTAAAAATTATTTATTTATTTATTTATCATTTATTTCTAAAAAGTTATTTTTTTTTTCATTTTACATACCAATCCCGGGTCCTCCTCTGTAGCAGGAATCTTAACAGGTGTTATTAATAAAAACAAACCTGGAGCCAGGTATTGGGGTGAATGCTGAAAGATCAGAGAAGCAGAATAAGCCACAGCTTCCTCACCTTGCCAATTTCTCAGCTGATCCTGTTTCCTCAGACTGGAAGTCTCTGAGTCCTCATGCAAATGGATATCAGCTGAACTGCTGCTCAAAAGCCTAAAAGCTTAACCAGGCTTCCTGGTTTTCACACCTTATATACCTTTCTGCTTTCTGCCATCACTTCCTGGGATTAAAGGCTCACTTCGTGGGATTAAAGGTATGAGTCACCATGCCTGGCTGTTTCCAGTGTGGCTTTAAACTCACAGAGATCCAGATGGATCTCTGCCTCCCAAGTGATAGGATTAAAGGCGTGAGTGCCACCATTTTCTGACCTCTATATCTAGTGGCTGTTCTGTTCTCTGACCCCAGATAAGTTTATTAGGGAACACAATATATTGGGGAACACAATGCCACAACACCCCTCCCTCCTCTAACTCCTTCCATCCCACCTCCCACCCACTCCTCAGAGAGGGTAAGGCCTTCTTTAGGAAATCAACAAAGTCTGACACACTAAGTTGAGGCAGAATCAAGCCCCTCCCCTCTGTGTCAAGGTTGAGCAAGGTATCCCACCCTAGGGAATGTGTTCAACTGAAGTCTAGGAGCTCAGCCCAGTGCTTCGTCGTGCATCACTGCATTTGCTTCCAGGAGTTACTGGATGCAGGTTCTATGATGACAACTAGGGTAGTCAAGAAGTTCAGGAAAATATTCTATTATGCACATCATATAAATTGTTTACTCACTGGGGAAATTTAAACTAAAATCATAATGAGATCTCTATGGCTCAAAGTAAAGGCATATGATTCCATATATCGGTATGGTGTGAAAGAATAGCACCTCTCTCACACACTGGAAAAGTGAAAATTTGGTTCTGCTGTGTTCAGTATATGCCTACTTTTGAAGAACCATACAAAGGAAGCATCTAACTTATATCTGAAACTGATTCTTGATTGGCTGACATACTACCTTGGCTATTTGCAATAAGAATCAAGAATCAGCCTTGGACGAGGTGGGAATGGGGGGTGGATTGGGGGGAAAACCTAGGGAGTGGGAGGAGGGAGGACAGGGAAATCCATGGTTGATATGTAAAATTAAATTAATTATAAAATAAAAATATAAAAAAAATTAAAAAAAGAATCAAGAATCATACCTAAGTTTCTGTTTGGGTTGTTCAGCTTTCTGTCATTAAAACAAAACATGGGATAATCAACTTATATGTAGAAAATGTGAGGTTAGTCTACAATTTTACAAATTTCAGTCCAGTATAGGTTGGTCCCCAGTTTTGGACCTGTTGGCATCAGATCATGAAAGAATCAGACCAAAAAACTGCTTATTTCATGGTCAAGGAGCAAAGAAGAAAGAAGTAAAAGGATAGGGTGGACCAGATCTTCCAGTGTCACATGATTGATGACTGGAATATCCTCTACTAAGTTCCATATGCTACCTAGTCCTACTGCTTCCTAATAGTGACATGCTAGGAATAGACTTTGAATACATGGATACAAACTTCACTACCAGAGATGGTAGCTAGGTACTAGCACTGCAGGCTACCTCCTTACAAGCTCCTGCTACATACTGTTGTTCTACTTATAGGCCAGAGATGAGTGGAGACAACAGAGGCTTGATGAACTGGAAACGAGCAAGAGTTCTCTTTCACATCCCATTTTCTTCTGGCTTCTTATAAAAGGCGGGGATCCCCTTTTTGGGGGGATATTTCTCTGAAGGTTCTCTGGGCCTTCTCCTGTCACTCCATCCATGACAGCTCTTTTCTCACACTTACATAAAGCTCTCTTGCCTAATGAAACTCCTTTCCAGGATTTTAAAGGAACCCTCTCCTTCCCCTTAAGGCCCCATTTATATTATCACTTGATGTTATGGTACTATACCTTTATAATGCTTTCCCTCTCACGGCTCTCAGGGTCTTGAAACCTTTCTCTTAATAAACATTCCTGAAGGGTGATTATATGCCACCTCCTTTCCCAACCAACATACTGTGCTTCTCTTTTGTTTGTTTAAAATTAAGTACTCTTAGGGTTGATTTCACTGCTGTTCCAGCTAGAGTATCAGCCACGACTTAGGCTTTTTTTTTTTTTTTTTTTTTTTTTGGCACAATCTTTTTGTTTGATAGATCTTTCTTGAATACTAAACAACCAAACTCTTAAGCTAATTACAATGACCTTAGCCTTCCTCTCATGCTTTTGTTAGAACCTACTTCTGGATCTGGGCCAGGTAATAATTAAGAACATGTACTGAGTGTTTACTTCAAGACAGTCTCTTCACATATATGTAATTGCATTTAACCCTTAGAATAACATTTATGAGCTTGATTCTTCAATTATAAGTATTTTACAAGTAAAAAAGCAAAGACTTAGAATAGTTATGTGGTCTGTGCAAATAAAATTGTGATAAATAGTGAATATGCTGGTCCTGGTGGATGGTGGTAATGTCAACTACAGCCTAGGCTATTTTGAGATCTGATCTTAAAAGTAATAGGAACTATAACACTGATACATACTTTTAGCCTAGGAAAAGTGTGCTGGGAATACTAGGGGGTAAACAGGGTTTGAACTCAAGTCACTTTATCTAGGTAATGTCTACTGTTCATTCCCAAGCTCTATTCCCTCCTTCCCCAAACACAATGCCTAAGAAGTATACTTTGGTAGATAGTGGCTTTTTTTTTCATGAGCTAGATGCTTGACTTGAGAGTTTTATGATTCAAATGAAAGTCTTTGCTCCCTGCTACCGAGCAGAGCTGGCTGTCACTAGGCATGTAGAAGCACAGTGTGTCACAGTGAGGCTGAAGGGTGTACAAAGATTGCCTTCTCCTTAGTTATGTTTTCCTGATGCTCACAGCTGGTTGACCTAAATAAATAGATAATTGCTCAGACTGTTACTAACCATCCAATCCATTTGGTGATCCCTTTATTAAATGGAACAGTTCCTTATTCCTTCTCTTGATCTGCCTGTTAATAGAATAATCTCAAAGCTATTAGCATTTAAAGAGGAATTAAACAAAGATGTCCTGAATTGTCCCTTCTCTTGGCTCTTGGTGCTCATGGGACCCCAGCTTTAGCTAATTAGTCTGAAATGAATATTAAATGCACTGATCTCTATCAACTGCACCATGAGAAGAGTGCTTTTGTGAAAGTCATTTTGTTTGTAAACTTTGGTTGCCTATGTATCCAACCATTTTTTTAAAACAATCAGAAAGGTACTGAAAAATTAAAACACATACAAAGGTGGCATGAGAAGAGTTCTTAGTTTCTTAAAATATGCCTGCTTAAATACCAGATTTCTGTGGTTTAGCTATATTTCCATGGGAACCAACCAGAGAAAAATAAAATATCTCTTTCTTTCCCAGTGTGTCCAAATAATTTGCAATCTCCTAGGCACATGGTATAGCACTGTGAAGAAGTACCTGCTCTGGAAACACAACCATGCTCAAATTTGAAGACTCTGATGAATGAGTAAATAATCTCAACTCTAAATTTACGTATCTTATTTTTAAGGATTTTTTTTTATTTTATGTGTACAAGTGCATACCATACATAATTAGTGCTCAAGGAGGTCAGATGAAGGTATCAGATCCACCAGAACTGGAGTTTCAGTCAGTTGTTATCTACCATGTCAGTGCTGGGAATTTAACCTGCACCATCTTGGAAGAGTGGCCAGTGATTTTAATCACTAAGACATCTCTCTAGACCTGCATTTTCTTAGTATCAATGAATATTTAGCATATCCCTTATGTTAGAGGGCTATAAATCAATTACTACCTATAACATAGTAAAATCATTCAACAAACTTTGTTTATTATTAATAATGAATACTGGCACAAGAACTATGAAATACAGCATTTAAAAGACATGTTTCTTTCTTGTCAATTAAGTGCCAAATTACTGGAAGTAGAAAGAAACCGTTTTGAGGTTGTGGTAGTTTGAATGAAAATGGCCTCCACTGGTTCATAGGTAGTGACACTATTAGGAGGTATGGCCTTGTTGGAGTAAGTGTGGCCTTGTTGGAGTGTGTCACTGGATGTGGGCTTTGGGGTTTCAGTTGCTCAAGCCAGGCACTGTTTCACTGTCTTTTCCTGCTGCCTGTGGATCCAGATGTAGAACTCTGAGCAACCCCTCCAGAATCATGCCTGCCTGCATGCACACATGCTTTCTGTCATGATGATAATGGACTAAACATCTGAACTCTAAGTCAGCCACAATTAAATGTTTTCCTTCATAAGAATTGCCATGGTCATAGAGTCTTTTGACAGCAATAAAACCCTAAGACAAAGGTACTTTTTATTTTTGTTTTTCTTTAAGAGACAGCAAAAAGCAGCATACAATAGAAAAAAAAAACTTGGTTTTGTGATAATGAAACATGAATTTGAATTCATATTCTATCTCAGATTTAGGATGTGTTCCTTAAACTCTTTGGAGTTCAATACTTTCCTCTTCTATTACCTGTTTACCTATCATGTTTATATATCTTCTATTAGCTATCTATCATCCACATAATTTTCTTCTATTATTCATCTATATAGGTATCATCTGCCTATCATCTCTCTACTAGCAAACAATCATCTATTCTATAATTTATCTCTAGTCTATGATATAGTCCCCATTCTTCCTCATCATCCATCTTAATCTAAAGGAGATGGCCACATTTACCTCTAAGTACTATCTTAATTTGATGAGATGAGAAAAAGGTTTTCAAATGAACAGTAATTGTTTTTCGTATTTCATGAATCATTCAGTTTCCTCTTTCTTTCTTTCTTTCTTCCTTTCTTCCTTCCTTCCTTCCTTCCTTCCTTCCTTCCTTCCTTCCTTCCTTCCTGTTTTTCTTTCTTTTTCTTTCATTTTTTTTTCTCTACCAAATATTAATGACCTGACAAAGTGGGGGAAAGAAATAATAATGTGAGGAAGGAAGCGAACAGGAGGCTTCGTGTTAGATAGCCTAGTAAAGCTATGTTTTACTTCACAGTTCTTCTTTATCTTACTCTGACATTGCACTGAGAAGTACTGCTTAGATAACTCTTCCATACTCAGGAAGCTCTAAACTACTTCTCATGGGTAGTCATCTTTCACACACTCCAAAACATGGATGTCATTTGGAGTCTTTCACTAATTCTTTGCAGTTCACATGAATTCAAAGAGTAAGCCTTCCTGAATTCCTTTCAGACTTTGAACCCATATGTGCTCTTTCCTGCAAATTGAAAAAAGTTGGCAGTAGAATAAGGATGAGATTGGATATATACATACTTTTCTGAGGTTGAGGAGATATTTTTTTTTCTAATCACCAATGACAAATTTGAGCTAGGCACCTACATGCAGTCTCTTTAAGCTTCCCACCAGGCAAAACAACATGGGGTCTCTCTCTAGACATTCTGACTCAGATTCCTGTACTTCCCAGACTCTCTCAATTCTCTGAACACTGCTTAGGGCACTGCAGGATTCAGAGCCCTCCTGCTGGCTCTGCAGAGTCAGCTGCAGGTCCTCTTTAATTCCCCTCATCATTAGAGTCACACATGTCTCAGTCACAATAAGGTACCTGTAACAACAGTGCCCTTGTCACCATGACAACCAGCACATGCTGGGGACTAGGCAGGCTGCACAGAAGGAGGTCCATGCTTCCACCTTCCTGCTGGTGGTGCTGCTCTCATAGTTCTTCCTGTGGGTACAGCAGCTGCCCTGATGGCCTTTAAGCTCCATTCCAGGGGTGGAAGTGCAGCTGGTGCTAAAACTAAATTTCAAGAGGAGAACCTCAGATATTCCAGGGAAAGTTTCGGGACACTTCAAGGAACGTGAGGGCAGCATTTCTTTTCCTTTTAGCACTGTCTGAGCTGTAGACTTTTAACACCCAAGATGTGTTCTTTCTGAGCAAGAAAAGGAAAGAAATTGAATCAGTTGCTTAATTGACACTTCCTGATGTTTAACAGGCACCTAGCTCATGGAGCCTCCACTCCCGACCCCCTGTCAGTACTATCAAATGAACACACTTGAGTAGCCAAGTACAGAGCAGAGTGCAGGAGTTCTGGAATAACAGACAGACTCAAATCCAAGCTCTGCTCTTCCACAAGTTCTGTCAATGGCTGAATTCTCTGACAGGTTTTTGAATTAGACACTGGTTACTGATCAACAGACCCATCACTGACTTGCTGTGAAGATGAAAAGAGGAAAACAAGTGTAATATGTCACTAATGTATTACCAGGTAACAAATGTGATACAATTATCAGTGACCTGGATAGACATTTCAGCTTTTATTATATTACCATGGACACAGAAATACCAATAAGCCAAGATTTACCTGTGAACATCTTTGATGTGGAAGCAGTGAGAACTGAAAGAAAATATTTTATTAAGATTTGGAAAGAGCTAGGATTCTTAGCACTCTGATGGTCATTGCCTTAAATTTTGCTACTGGGACACAGCATGGGTTTGTCTAGAAGTTTCCTGAAAATATAAATTACTTGACCCCAGGTAAGATTTACTGACTCAAACTTTAGGGATAGAGGCCAGGTATCTGTGTTGTTGTCTTTTAGTTTATCCTCATTTATTTACCTATTTATTTACTTGGATCTCCCATCTATGTCAAATACAGATACAAAGCTCCAGAAAATACATTTTCTCAATTGATTTAACACATCACATTACCACAGTACTCCTTATCTCTAAATCCAGCTCTAATTTTTCCACATGTATTCATCAACTTCTAACAGACCATATATTTATGTTTTTGTTTATGTTATCTTTTTATTTAGGAATGAATGCTTTACAAAGCTATCAGTTAATATTACCTTGTTTGTGTAACCTTGTTTCAATTCACTAGACTACCTGAAACATGGTAGACATTCAATATATGTTGAGTGAATAAGTGAGAAAATGAATGAATGATGCACAGGGTAAGAATTCAGTGGATTTCATCTAGATATATTTTTTGGAATGCTGTCAATAATTAGTTCATACAAGTCTGTATATAGTTTTAGGGGAAAAATCGTTCTTTGGAGATATATCACTCAGATCTAGGGCAAAGGTGGGATTCCAGCTCTAAAAACGTCATGTAGTTCATATCAGTAGTCATTAGCTAGGTTAGGATTCTTTTTGTGAGTTCATGTTCACATCTGAAAATTCCTACTTAGTTTCTTCTAGAATCAACCAGGTATACTTCCAGATGCTTTCATGTGAGCTGAAACAAGATATTAATGATGTGCACATTCCTTTCTAACATATGGAATATAACTATATGCTTAATACAGACTATGAAATATTCCTATCTCTCCCTAACTAGACTTGGAATTTTAAGAAATACCAAAGCCTAAGCATCCACAAAATGAGGAAAGAATGTAAAAGATCATAACTAGAGCAACACAGACATCACATGTCCCCAAAACATGACTGACCACTTGACCAAGACCAAGCTCCCTAACAATTGACTGACATTGTTCCCCTTCCCCTCTGTTATTGAAAATTTGGGCAAGTCACAGAAAAGTTGCTACATGTTCTTGGGAAAATAGACATCTCCTTGGGGTTCTTAGTATTGTTAATAAAAGAATTTATGAACAGACCCCAAAGAATCTGAAGGGTAATATTATTTGCATAAAAAAAGCCCAGAGCAACAAGCTGTGAGTCTTTGCAGCTGCATTAAAGAGGAAGGTGGAGAAAGGAGAGAGAAAAATCCATGCCATTTGAGTGAAGCTGGCACGGAGGTGAGACACATGATGACCAAGAAGCCACATGGTAGGAAGGGGAGCTTCTCTAAAAGTGCCAGAGGAGGCATAGTTAGATTCTAGCCAACATCTGAAAGAGAAAGACAGAAGAGAAGGGAGATTTTTCCTAATCAAGACTCAGCAGAGTCCAAAAACCCTACAGAAACTCATCAAAGCCCTGGACTGATTGGCTTGGGGGAGAATTCTGATAGTAAAAGTACATTATCTTAGGTAAGAGATAATTATTTCTCCTGTCTTATTAGTTTCACTTCCTGGAAGGGTTGTCCACTAGCAGGTGACTGACCTTCCCAACTGAATTAAATCTAAAGGGAGGAGAAAATAGCCAGTAGATTCCATTCTTCACTGTGACACTTATATCTATACACCCTGCTACCTAGAGATGAGATATAAAACAAGTTTGTAGATGTTACTCTGCTGTCCTTTGAGAGTGATGCATCTCTGAATACAGTACCACCTAAGTTTTCAATTGTTATTTCTCTGCCCACTGGGATATATAAGGAGCAAGCAGCAGTGAACTCCCGTTTTAGCTATGTCTTAGAGATCCTTAAGAGGATGTATGTATGTTCTGCCTCATATGAGACTTAGTTTTTTGCTGATATAATGAAATATCTGAGGACATGTAATTGATAATGACAAGAGATATGTTGAGCTAGGGTTTTGATAACTGAAAGTCCAAATGGCATAGCCCCAACTCATAAGGTCCTCACATAAGTTGTAGGAAGGCATGTCAAAGTGATCACATGATGACACAGGAGACTAGAGAGACTCATTCTTTTGCGACAATTAATTCTCATGTTAGCTAACCAAGGTCTCATGATAACAGTCTCTTCAAATGGCAGCAACCCCTCCATCACTTACTACTCAATACTCAGCCCTACCTAAAGAATGCCTTTTTCAACACAGTCACCTCAAGGATCAAGCCTCCAGTGATTGAAACTTTGTTCTTGAACTTTGGGCCCTTGGAGAAAAAACATAACCAAGACATTCAACTTTCCCACTCTAGCCAGGCTTGGAGAAAGCAACTATTATTTCTTGCTTTATTGACCAATATACACTTAAAATATAAAGAGATCATGACATAACTTTAGTGAGTATAGAGATCTAATATATGGACTCTGATCATTGTCATAAATATCACTTTCTTCATTGTCATTAATACGAACACTACCACTATAATAATCATCATCAATATTATTATATTCAGCATCATCACTACCATAATCTTTTCACCTGATGTCTGTGGTTGATATATTGTGCACCCCAATAAACTTATCTGGGGGTCAGAGAACAGAAAATCCACTATATTAAACATTGAGGTTAGGAAGTGGGAGCACACACCTTTAATCCTAGCATTCCGGAGGCAGAGATCCATCCAGATATCTGAGTTCAAGGCCACACTGGAAACAGCCCAGCATGGTGACACACACCTTTAATCCCAGGAAGTGATGGCAGGAAGCAGAAAGGTGTATAAAGTGTGAAAACCAGGGCTTTTAGGCTTTTTAAGCTTTTAGGCTTTTGAGCAGTAGTTCAGCTGAGATCCATTTGGATGAGGACTCAGAGGCTTCCAGTCTGAGGAAACAGGATCAGCTGAGAAGTTGGTGAGGTGAGATTAGCTGTGGCTTGTTCTGCTTCTCTGATATTTCAGCATTCACTCCAGTATCTGGCTTTGAGATTTTTTTACTAATAAGACTTTTTAGCAATTCATGCTACAAATGTCAGCATCATACTTACAAAACAAAGTAAAATTTCTTGTAGTAGTACATATCAGTACAAGATATCTGTTGGCCAACAATACTTTAGAATAACAAGCTGAAAGAAACACAAGTGGAAAAATTAACAGACCCTTCATATGCCACCTTGAAGGAGGGTTGTGTGACCCAGATATCGTTTTCAATAAAACACAAAATGCCTGAATCTCCCATCTACATCAAATACAGATTCAAAAACTCAAGTTTATAGTATACATTTTCTCACTTTATTTAACGCATCACATTACTATAGTACTCCTTATCTCTAGTACCAGCTCTAATTTTTCCAGATGTATTCAACTTCTAACAGATCATACATTTACATTTTTGTTTATGTTATCTTTTCCTTTAGAAATGGATACTTTACAAAGCTATCAGTTAATATTACCTTGTTTGTGCAATCTTGTTTGAATTCACTAGATTACCTGAAACATGGTAGACATTCAATATAAGTTGAATGAATGAGTGAGAAAATGAATGAATGATGCACATAGTAAGAATTCAGTGGGTTTTATCTACATGTATATTTGGAATGCTGTCAGTAATTAGTTCATACAAGTTTATAATAGTTTTAGGGAAAAAATCCTTCTTTGAAGATATATCATGCAGATCTAGGGCAAAAGTGGGATTCCAGCTCTGCAAACGTCATGTAGTTGCTATCAGTAGTCACTGGCTAGAGTAGAATTCTTCATGTGAGTTCATATTCACATCTGAAAATTCCTGCAGACCTTCACTGGGCTTTGGGTGGAAATTTGTCCATAAAATTTATCGAATAAAGAAATTTCCTAAAGAGCTGCTAGCTGGAGACCACAAAATCTCATTAAGCTGCTCTATATGCAATATGTTTCTTAACCGCGTGGGTCAAGTGGCCACTGAGGGACATCATGAAGGGAAAAAATGAATATCAGCTTTTTCATTTCTGTCTCACCTGAGGTCTTTAGTTAGAAAGATTGTCTTCCATACAACACTGATCCAGATGGGCAGAGAGGCAATGATGGGATGTTCAAAAGAAACTACAGTGGCTCCTCTCATATGGAGACTTTCCAAGATGTGAATACTGAGGACTTTGGGTCCTTAGATAAAGGAACTGAATTCCTTTCAAGTATGGTTATATTGAAAAGAAGAACAACATCGGGGAGCTATTGTTATGCCCTCCTAGACCAAATGTGCCCACCTTTCAAGTTAAAACTCTATATTTGAGAATCTAAAAGCTGTCTCTGTGGATCTTTGTATTAGATACCCTCTATAGTCCATGGAGCAGCAGGAAGCTTTGGATCTTGTGTGGACTCCACACACTTGAAATAGGCCAGACCCCACCAGGGGAAAAATGAAGAGTAAACTGCTCTGTATTTGATGGATCTAGGTAAGGATGTGGAGAGGAAGTGTTAACACTTTCAGAAGACAATGTCTGAATGCAAACATGGGGATAGAAGACAGGGAGTGATAAAGAGATCATTTGCCAGATACTCAGATGTTTTGTCTTCTAGAAAAGCCTGCTTGACGTAATTTTTCAGTGTTACTTTTTCAGATATAAACACAGTTTGGCGTCTAATTTTATAAATGCATTTGTGTTGCAACACCTTGCTGTGTTGCAAAATGCAAAGCTCCTGGAGTAGATGTAAAAACAAAATTGGACTCACAAATATATGTTATCTCAGTAAAGCCTCAGGTGGAAACGTTTTCATCAGATATATGCTTCACAGCTTTTGTCTTTGCTTTTCACTTTTATTTAGGCATTCTGACATTAAAAACACATTCTATGTAGTGTTTTTGTGACCTAAAGTTACTGCTGCCAAAATATGGGAGAAAAAATAGATTTTTTTTTTCTTAAACACTTACTGTGTGTCAGAATCTTTGCTAAGTGATAAAGACTTTATTTCATGAACTCTCCACACTTATTGAAAGGATTATTTCAATATTTTACAAGAGGAAACTAATATAAGAAGCATAACATTATTTGCTCACATGCACCATGAAGGTAGCAGCCATGAATTCAACTCCTTACCTTTGACATACACAGGCTGTCCATTGATAAAATAAATTTCTGACAAACAGCTCTGCTAACTAGAAAAGTAGGAAAAAAATAAAATTAAACATATTCTTGACTTTATCTATAATCCATGTTTACAACTAAGAGAGGAACAATGAAAATTATGTCAAGTAGACTTTTCAGTAATAACTAAAATGTCTGAATACATGGCATGACACAATTCTTTCTCCTCTCAATTACCTTTCATCTTATATCTGATGATTGAACTTTGAATTCATCTTTTGTAAAAGTTCATCTTCCCTGTTTGCTTGCAATGTTGAACAAATGTGGAATATTAGCTTAAGATATGTTACATTTGTTTATGCTGTGAAATATTTGCTTAACGATGCAAAGATATGTTAAGTTCTTTGATGTTGCATTTGTTTAACTCTGTAAAGCTGTGTTACTTTGCCTATCTAAAATACCTGATTGGTCTAATACAGATCTGAAAAGCCAATAGCTAGACAGGAGAGAGAAATAGGCAGAGCTGCTAGGCAGAGAGAATAAATAGAAGAAGAGAGATGAATGAAAAAAGAAGGAGAGAGGAAGCTAGGGGCCAGATATCCAACCACACAACCAATCACAGAGTAAGAAAGAAAGAAAAGTGTATAAAATTGAGAAAGGTAAAAGCCCAGAGGCAAAAGGTAGATGGGATAATTTAAGTTGAGAAAGGCTTACTAGAAATAAGCAAAGCTAAGGCTGGGCATTCAAAAGTAAGACTAAATCTCTGTCTATTTATTTGAGAGCTAGGTCGTGGGTCCCCAAAGTGCAAAGAGTAAAAACAAAAAACAAAAAACAAAACCATTAACAGGCAAATGTATTTTCTTTCAGGTGTTTTCCACAGGAATGTGAGGTTTTATAATCTGATTTTTAAATAATAGTGTTCCATATTTATTTACACAGAATTGCAACATTCAAAATCTTTATTGTGTCTGTGCATGTGTGTGCATGCATGCGTGTGTGTGTGTGTGTGTGTGTGTATGTGTGTGTGTGTGTGTGATACTCATGTGCCATGGAACATGTGGTCAGAGAACAACTTTCAGTAGTTGGTTCTCTCCTTCTGGCATATGGGTTCCTGGGATCTCAGGTCACCAGTCTTGGTGGAAAGCCATGATAAATGATGATCCACCTCTTTGGTCCTTGTTACAACATTTAAAAAAAAAAAACTTCTTATTTTCTCTTTTTTTTTCTTATTTTCACACTTTGTGTTCTGTTAGTGCTGTCAATGTGTTCAATCAACCACTGGGTCATGAGCAACTACCAGTGACATCTCCCTGAAGATAAAGTGACTTTCCTTTCCCCAGGAGCCACAAAGTTTTAGGATATCTATACCAATGAGCAGTCTTATCACAATATGTCATTCCTATTCTGTTAGTATAGCTAAATGCTTGAGTTTAGACAAAGAAAAGAGTCCTGTATAGTTCATGATTTTAGAAGTAAAAATTCCAAACACAAGAGGACTGCCTCTGTCAAGGATCCCTATGGCTCTGCTGTGGTATGTCTTTCTGTACACTGTGAATATGTGTTGCTCTGATTGGCTGATAAATAAAACTGTGTTGACCTATGTCAGGGCAGGATAGTTTAGGTGGGACATTAGAACTGAAGAGACAGGAGAAGAAAGGAGAGTGAGGGGAGATGCCAGGTTGCTGCCCAAGGAGCAAGAAGATGCCTGTAGACCAGTAATGCCATGGCCATTAAGAGATAGCTAGAGACAAGTCTGAGCCATTAGGCCAAACAATTTGTAAATAATATGAGCCTCTGTCTGTTTACTTGGAACTAAGAGGCTGCAGGATGTGAGTGGGAGAGATTTGTCCTGACTGCAGGGATGGGCAGGACCAGAGAAACTTCTGGCTACATTTCTCAGTCAGTAGATCATGAGACTCTTAATCTTAGGGTTGTGGCTTTGTGCCCCACATTGGGTGCCAAAATGTAGCCGTATGTTTCTCAGTCCCATCCAGCACTGCATTCCCATAGCCAATTATAAAATAATCACTCAGAAGCTTAATATTAATTGCAAATTATGTGGCCTATGTGTCAGGCTTCTTGTTAGCTAGCTTTTATAACAACTTGACCCATTTCTATTAATCTATATGTTGTCACATGGGCGTGGCATCACCG